>NC_060958.1:4378212-4383212 GCF_910589235.1 Vespa crabro
CTGCTGGGATTAAAATATTCATATCATGATGACACCAACAAAGCGGAATCGACACATTATCAAATAGAAGTTCATCGATTAGATATAAAATTATAAAAATATATAAGAGTATTGTTTAAGTCAAAGATGGGCAACTTCTTATTTGTTGCGAGCCACACGATCCTCACTATCAGTCAATTCGTTTCCTCACTATTTAAGATTATTTGTCATCACTCTAACCTATTATTCAAAATATATAAGAACAAAAACCAAGACACGAGACACGGCTGTGTCAAGTAATAGGAGTCACCTCTTCCTGCTGTACCGAAACAAGGACCCAACAAGTAGAAGAAAAAGCCACATGCGACCCACAGAATTGTCACACCAGATTTAAGTGATATTTAATGTAGCTTTAGATATAATAATTTACATAGATAAAGTATAATATAATATTACATAGTTTATACAACTTAATATTGTTTGCGTTGTATAATTAGCATTAAGCTAATTAGCATATATTATCTGTATGCATTATAAAAATATAATATAATTTATAGAAAATAAATGTACATAAATTTTGTACGATGAAAAATGTATTTTAATTGAAATAATCAATAAATATTGGTGAAACGAATATGATGCGTACTTAATAATTAACACAAATTCAATTCCCATTCCAATTTTTCTATCGAGATCCAAAATCGTGAAACTTCTTTATATCTTCTTATGTTCATCTGTTTGAAATTTCAAATTTCGGACAAAGCGAAAATTTTTTCCACAAATCGAGTATTTACCAGAATCACATAATGAGCGAAGAGGTGGCACGCAATATCGTGCTATGTTCTGTGAAGTAATATTCTCCTATTCAAAAATTCAAATTACCGAGGCCGTGGAAAAATTTCTCGGAAATTTAGATTTGTATCAGGATAACATAATGTACGAAACGGTGGCGTGTAAAATCGTGCTACCTCCTGGTAAATTATATTCTCCTATCCGAAAATTCAAATTACGGAAAGCGCGGTGTTTTTCCCGTCAATCGGGATTTACATCAGAATCGTATGATGCTCAAAGAAATGGCACGTGAAATCGTGCTACTTTCTAATATCTTATGTTTTCTTGTTAGAAATACCAATTTGTGGACAAAGCAATAATTTGTCTCGTAAATTGATGCTTGTACCAAGATCATATAACACGTAAAGAAATGGCATGATTTTCCTTACTAGGTAAAGATCAGGAAGAATGAAATAAGTATTCAAGATTAGAATTGATTGTATTGTTTTATTATCATTGCTTTTTTGATTATAGATACATATTTTTACACGCACACATACATCACATACTCATATTTATATAACATTTATTAATATTATAATCACAAATTACATTAGAAAAATTTTGTTTATTACATACAATAATTTATATTTTAACTTTGTATATCTTATCTTGATAATACTGAATTATTTTATCATATATATTATTATATTATTATTATATAATAAATATAATTAATATCATAATAAATATGTATTATATCATATATATATTATGTCATATTAAATATTACATAGCATATATTTTTATCTTTGATGACGATGTTTTCCAATTTCCTGATCCACATTGAGTGACGTTATGTATTGGATTTCTATGTCCTTGATGATCTTTTTGTACAGGCAAACATCAACAGCATTAATGTATCCAGATGTATAATTCCTCTTCGGAAGTGTGTATAAGATTATTGCGCTGCAACATAGTAGTAGTAGTAGTAATAGTAGTATGTTTTGCAGGTAACGAAGATGCTTCGTGGTTGATCTTCGATCATTTATGTCTTGCGTTCGAACTCTGACACAAGTTAACCCTATGTGTCGACGAGATGAATGATGGTTGTCAGGACGACTTCTGGAGATAGTGGCGTCTTCCAACTCGAATAACTAATCGTATTTGAGGAAAATGACTCCCTACACCATTTGATGTTATTTAGACCGTTTCTGATACATTTTGGATGAATTTCCTAGATGTTCAGAGGTTGCTGCTTTGTTGTGAAATCGTGGTGCTTATGAAAGGAGCTCGACGAGAGCTCGATGAGAGTCACAGTTTGTTTGAGTCGTAGAAAAACAATATCGTCGTGAGTATTGACGAGAAACTAAAATGTTGAAATGAGCGTTTGACAATATGTGTCAAGAAGTTGACCAATAAATAACGAGACTTTGGGAGTACGAGTTTTGAAACAAAGTGCGTCATGCGTTCGGAAGTTGACAAATAAGCGTGCAAAACCAACTTGGGATTTACCTTTAAATTGAAAGTTCCTTACCAAAAACCTACGGGGATAGGAGGAGGAGGAGATTTTGATGGGAGGTGATTCTAAAAATATACTTCGATAAGTAAAGTTCTGAAGATCTTTCATCTAATAATGTTTTTGGAAAAGTGCATGTGTCGGTACCGCTATGGGAATCAGGTATTAGCGAAGTTTTTCCTTGGATTACGATGTTTTATGATCGAGACGAGACCTGACCTGACTAACTCTTGAACTTTTTTCATGATTATTATAGAGTCTAAGTCTTTCGTTCGCTCGAGAATAATTTTGAGAATTATTAAATTGCTTTAAGATTTATAGAACAGCCTGTTAAACTAATTGCATCGTAACAAAGATATTATATGGATTTTTTGATAAAGAGCAATCTCTCATCTTCATTATATTAATGTTCATAAGCATATATTGATTAATCCTTTTGACATATAGGTACTTCACATTTTTATGCAAATTGCATCGGGTATATTTGTTCTATTTTGCTTTGAAACGATGACCGAAGATTCAATCCTATAAAATTCAATTGTTAACAAAGGAGATATATAGATTTCCTATATGAAAGTAAAAAGTATCCTTCGTAGAACTAGGACATTTGAAATTCCAGAATGAAGCTTATTATTCAGTTTATCGGCAATTGTCGTTAACTTAATTAGGTCAAATCTAATAACGATACGAAGTAAACAATCTCCTATTCTTATCATTCCGTACAAATATTCTTCCTATAGTTCGATCGGTGAAACTTGGCTAGGAGCTACGGTCATCCACGTTAATTATGAGAAGTTCCGATTTACAGCTGGCACGTGTGGCTTTCAACCCTTCGATCCTTATCCGTTAGACTCGTGAACCCATATTAACGGATTCCCACGGAATTGGTACCGCAAAATGCGTTTCTACCTCCCTTCCATAAACTGGCTCTGATCGTTCTGCCGATCCGGTTACGATCCGATAAGAAAGTGCGCTTGCGTACTATGACCAAGCAACGTATGTACGTTATCGTAACACGACATAATTACAACGATAGGATCATTTGCGAAGCGAAAGATATATTATAGATAACATCGTATACAATGAAGATCTATAATCTACCAACTTTGTCTGGAATTAATAAGCTATACTTTATCAACGAAAGAGAGAACTTATAATATCCGAGAAAACACATAGAGAGAGAGAGAGAGAGAGAGAGAGAGAGAGAGAGAGAGAGAGAGAGAGAGAGAGAGAGAGAGAGAGGAGAGAGAGAGAGAAACGAAGTTGCCAGCACGTAACAGACAGTAAAATAACACGTCCAACTTTCTGAATAGGTTATACACATATAAATGTTAGAGTCATTTGCCTTACTATCTGGCACATCGTAAGTGAAATGAAATGTCTCTATGAGCCAAAACGATGAAACTTATTTCGTAGACAGGATAGATCAACATTTTCCGAGGCGTAGAATTGTCGAGCTTGGCAATAGACAGTAATAAAGCCTTCAATGGTCTTCGGCTATGGAAACTGCTGGTAGAATGTTCCTATGAAAAGGATATGAAGGTGATAATAATTGTTCCCAGAAGTCCCATAAGCGTGTTCGCGTGCGCGAAATATCGTGATAACGGACCCTGCCAAGAATATATCTATCGTTCTGAGCTTATTCATCCTCTTTCGCACCTACTACACATCAAGTTACTTCTTCTAATGACATATCTAACACGCTATGGTCCAATTTTCTTCCCGACAGAATTTGTCGTTTTCGACGTAAGTCTTCTTACGTTACGTCGAAGCACTACGTAAAAGTCATTTTCTTTTTTTCCTATGAATTAAATTTGTCTCTATGTAACGTAGAATTTTTTTCTCTCCTTTCTTTAATATTCATTTGCTTTACTAAAAAGAGTTACGTAAATGAACGATTGCTAAACCTTCAGTGAATCAATTTTTTTATTTATATCAAATCGAAAAAAAGAAAATAATAATAATTCGAAAGAGCGATACTTCTACTTTTTTTCTTATTGAAAAACGATGAATTTCTCGATTCTAACGAAGTTTAACAGCATTCTGAATAAAAGAGAGAGAGAGAGAAAGATAAATAGGTAGAAAGATAGATAGATAGATAGATATATCGATAGATAGACAGAAAGACAGAACAGACAGACAGACAGACAGACTGACACAGACAGACAGACAGACAGACAAACAGATAGATAGATAGATAGATAGAGAGAGAGAGGAGAGAGAGAGGGAGAGGGAGAGAGAGAAGAGAAAACAAAAGGGAACTCTCGCGGCTGCGACTGTCGGACTGTCTGGACGCAAAAGTGATTAATGGAGAACGATGAATAGCGCGGGTAACGATTCGAATGCCCCCGGTGAGTTCACGAAAGTGCGCCTCAGGAAGAATCGGGGCAACTTCAAAATCAACTACGGTTATTAATTACGTGCTTTGGGCAATGCCGTCAACGTCATTACGACGAAAGAACAGAAGGTTAATCGACGTGACGACGTATATCTCGGAAAATCTGACTGCGTGTATCGTTTAACGGAAAACAATTAGCCAATACTATGTTGTCCGAGAGAAAATCCACGGTGTTCAGAAATAGTCAATCCACTATACTAAGTGAATTCGAATTATTATTAATAATAAAACCTATTTCGCTAATCTTCTTATACTTTTTTTATTTTTTTTATTAACGACTACAATGTTAACCTTCGATCAATATTAACCATCAGATATTTTTTCAGAAAGTAT
>NC_060958.1:4388212-4483212 GCF_910589235.1 Vespa crabro
CACTTTATCATTTATCCATGTATACTTTTATCCCTCAATATTTTTATTCCCACGTGTATTTCTCTTTCTCTATATATGTATATTACGTACAATGGAATAAGCTCAAGTTACGTTCGACTTTTTTTTTTCATTTTACATATTGTTCAAACTTCAATTTACATATTGGCCAACGAAGAAATCGACCTACCTTCTATATCTTTCTTTTTTTTAATTTCAATAATACCACACGCAATTACTGAAATTTTTAGTATAGGATAATAACGATATGTAATTACGTAATTGTTGATTAATTTAAATATTTTATATTTAACGATCGAAAATGGAATAGGTGATTTCATTAAATAGTAATCGGTTGCAATGAGAAATATTGCACAACGATAATTACGCTAATATCTAATTAAGCTCGTACGATCACTACGATTTACTATGAAAGTAATCAACGAAAGAAGTTTAATGAATGGCATTTGTTTGATAAAGAAAAATTTCATTTTAATATTACGAAATATCGTCGTTAATTATAATACGTCGATGTTACAGGTTTTCCGTTTGACCTCCTTTCTTCTCTACAGGATCCTGCTGCTCGACGAAGCAGAAAATGTTTTCGATCTTAAAAAGAGCGAAGGATAGAAAAGAAGAGACGAAGAAGAATAAAAAAAAAAGAAAGAAAGAAAGAAAGAAAGAAAGAAAAAAGAACAAAAAGAGAAAAAAGAAAAAATTCTACGTTGCATTCATAATGATGCTTTCGAAGTGCTACGAAGGGAGGACAAACTAGAATGAATTCGTTTGTAGGGACCAGAGACGAAAAGAAGAGATGTACGAAGTCGCGGTGGCAATAATTAGTCCGCTACACAGCCGGTAATTAAATTGAAGAAGGCAGCCTCGGCTCGTGAAGCGTGAATACGCTTTCGAGACGACAGAATATCAGACGCAAGAGAGAAAGTTGCTAGGTACCAGCGGAGATTTATGTCTACGGAGATAATAACGTTGGCGTTCATTGCTTCGTTTTACTGAGTATACGTCATCAAGGATGTCATCCTTTGTCTTTTAGTCGATAGAGTGCGTTCGTGCTTCATTTTCCTTTACAAAATTAGCAAACATTTTTTTTCACCTTTTACTCTTTTTTCCAAAAGGAAAATTGACTACACAATATCATGACTACTACAAAGATCTGATACGACCAAGTCTGATCGATTAAAAAAAAGGATGACAGAAAATTATATTATTTATATCTATTATCTTAAGTAATATCTCGCCAATGATTATATTTAATATTTTTATCTTATAAACGAAAATTTGATATACTCAAAAGAAATACTATCTCCATTTAAGCTCGCAGTGTATATCTATGTAACCAGTATGTGTCATATAGTATCGTAACTTTGTAAAAAAATCTAAATCAAACAAAAATATTTGTATTCCATTTGTAAACTATAGAAATAAAAATCCATTTTTCAAGCTTTCATTTTATTTCTCAAACATATTTATAGGTATCTACATTTATCAAACTCCAACTGATGGTAAGTGAGCTGTGATGATAATACGTGAGTCGTTATATAAATAACCTAGTAACTATTAGAATTATTTTTCTCTATGATTCATGTCTAGTCTACTGCTAGAATACGAATACTTTGTAAACTTAATATTACTTTAAATATGATACACTCTACTCGTTACCGGTATATAATAATATGGGTATACGACTGTATAAAACTCCTCGAAAAGAAAGAAAGAGAGAGAGAGAGAGAGAGAGAGAGAGAGAGAGAGAGAGAGAGAGAGAGAGAGAGAGAGAGAATGAAGAAAAAGAGAAAGGAAAAAAAAGAAAGAGAATTCCTAGAGAAGAATAGAGTTTTCTTTTACTCTTGTTGAATTCAAAGATGAGGCTCGAAGACCTAGCTGTTATTATCAGGAGGATTTGCAGTTTACGTTCGTCGGATCAAAATGTATAGGATATAACATCCCTACTCCTGATTCTCTTGATAGCAAACTGGAGGAAAGAAGAGGGAGAAAAGGAAGAAGAGGAAAGAATTTTTCAAGTTTTTCCTCTTCGAATGGAAAATACATCCCGATATAGTATGAGATAGTACGAAGGTTCACCAACGGATAAAAAGGAGTTCGCTGAAGTCGAGGAAAAGGCTTGTTGCAATGAGAGAAAGAGAGAGAGAGAGAGAAAGAAGAGAGTGAAATAGATAGAAAGAGAAAGATAGAGAGGGAGGGGATGGTAACAAGAAGCGGAGTCTCAATCTGCGAATTCGTGAGCGACCAGGGAAAGTTTTGTATTCATACGGGCAGCAACGTCGCCGATTCCGTTCTATGCGTTCGCGATAAATTCGCTTCTGTTGACACGGGAATTGAATTCCCTTTTCTACCTCGTGGCCTCAAAGACGGAAAAGTCGAACGAACGAATTTTCCACTCGCAATACGTATCTGTGTAGCTACATACACGCGTACAAAAGTGCAAAGATAAAAAAAAATTCGATAAAAAAAGCGAGAAAGAGAGTGAAAGAGAGAGAGAGAGAAAACGAAAGAGAGAGAGAGAGAGAGAGAGAGAGAGAACGAAAGAGAGAGAGAGAGAGAGAGAGAGAGAAAGAGAGAAAAGAGAGAGAACAAAACAAAGGGATCGTTAAAAAAAAGAAGAAAGAAAAACAGAATGTTTGATAGGAATGCACACATGAATATATAAATAATGATCGTTCGAGTCCTTGCGAAAACGATTTGTGTAGAGTTTGATATAAAAAATACAGGAAAAGCTGGCGCAGGTGTTAGCTGCGTTTTCTTTCTAAAATATGCAATCAATTCAGCTCAACTTTACACAGAGAGAATTTTTCTTTGTACTTACCTTTTTGAAATATTCAATGAACGATCTGATCCAGCAATAATACACACGTATCTATATATACATGAAAAAGATCGATTAGAGAGATAAAGAGAGAAAGATAGATAGTTAGTAACGGAGGAGATAAAGGAGACAAAGAATTAATAACGCTTTTTGGAGATAGCAGGCGTTAAACAGCATCTAGGTGTCACAGCATGAGAGGTGTAACGTCGAGAAAAAGGTCTGAAAAACTTGACAAAAGTTCGCGCTCGACAAAGTCGCGATCCTTTATTTGTGAAGAGAAAAAAAGTAAAAAAGGAAAAAAGAATAGGACAAGAAACGGGAGGGGAGATTCCAATATGCAGATTGGCGAACCTAATACGAAAAAGTTGCGTGCTTACTGATAGTAGTTTACCAAAAAGGATCGTCGCTGAAATGCATCTACGTAACAATAAAGTGTCCATTGTAACGAAAGCATTAACGAAATTAAGACTTAACCTTTTACTGTTTCCTTTACTTCGAACGAATTCTTCCATTTCATTTAGGTATGTACATACTTTTTTAAATATACTTATGTATGTACACATATTTATAAGTATATACCTATATATACATATATCTTGTCTATTGGTACAAAAAGAATTTCTCTTGTGAACAATAATCCTGATAATCAATATTTTTTGTTATATATATAATAAAAAAAAAGAATATATATATATATATATATATATATATATATACACACACACACACACACACACACACACACACACAGTCAATACTCTTGGAGCTGATCCTGTTTCCAGGTAAACGTAAAAGCCATGGAAAGACTAAAAATCAGAGCGTCGGAGCAATTTCAAGGGGATTAGTTCATCAATGTTTCATGAGACGACCACACGGCATGTAATCTACTTTTTAAAATGGAAATCGAGAGAGGAGACCGAGAAGAGTAACGACCTTTTCAACATCACGCACAACTTTTGAGTCAATGATATGCCGACGGGGGCTTTGGATTCCCTTAAAGTTTGACCTCCTCCACTTAGAGCTCTCTCATCAGCTTCTGAAAACATCGAACGTAATGCGTGACGTCCATTTATAACATATATTTGGAAAGTTTCTTTACAATGTAAGATGATTTCGGTAACCAGCCTGAACGCACTGGTTATGGCCGACGAACTCAAACAAGGAAAAACAACAAATTTACGTTCTTTCTCGATACTCCTACAATTTTTCGATTAAAATTACGCTTGCCACGATTATGGTATGTGCGTCGTGAGATTAGATCGAATTTTATCGTAGTAGTTTCGTCGTTAAAAATTAAACAGATTGGAATATGAATATTTTATAGAGATGTAAGTTGTGCCTTTTTCTTTCTTTTTTATCTTACTTATTTCATGAAGATGAATTAAATAATAACTATCTTAATTATTTTATATTTTACAGTAATCAATAAATCACAAAATTTTTATTTTTATTCTCAATTAAATTGGTACTGTGTATCGCGAAATGATAAAATATTTAATTTCATAATTCAATGAAACAGTGAGTTCGATGATTGGAAAAAATGAGCGAACGTATGAAATCGACCTTCTCAAGTTATTTTTATGTGAATAATGGGGAGAGATAGATGGGATTATATTAATGGCCAAATATCCGCCAATCATTAGTCGTACCATTGCATTGAATTTTCGAACTAGCATCGAATTTTCGATGTTAGTAGCCACGAACGACATGGAGACTGAACGTTATCGAACGTTAGCGATGTTTTGTACACTAATTAGCTTCGTACCCGCTGCTGGACAGCTGATTTTCCAGCTAGCGTTGATTGACGCGATACTCGAGCCTCGTGTCGAACCTCAATTGGGACTGAATTGCTCGAGCGCACCGATACTTCGTTAAACACACTCCTGTAACGATCGAGTGCATCCTATTACTACGTTGCCGAAATGTCACTCTTGTCAACGACGACGATGTCGCTAAACCACATCGATACTCTGATCGAACTCTACCCGTTATTACAACACCTCAAACTTCATGTTAAACTTACGATACCTTCGCTTTATTCAACAACTATACAGGATTATCGATTCGTTTCGCATTTCGAACTTGATCGGAATTTCAAACAGCTACGAATCGACGAACGTGCTTTAGTTTTATCATTTAATTGCGAAAACTTTTGCATTATTTATATACATAAATAAATAAGGTATATTCTGTTAGCTTCACCGGAATCGCTTCAACTATGGATTTTGCGCATGAAAACGATAAAAACTGTTTCGGATAAACGTATAAACTTATTTAACTTTGTTTTCGAATTATTAACGAGCTTTATTTCGGAATAATACTAATAATTCGTAGTATTAACAACGTTAATTCGTAAAATAGTAATACTAATTTTATAGTACTAATTCTAATAGTACTATTTCTATAGTACTAATTAAATAACTAATTCTATCTTACTTACTTAAAAACAAGAATCAACTGATATTGAATCAATTGGATTATTACTTTTGAAATCCATCATGTACAGAACAAAAATCAACTGGTATTGAATCGAGTGGATTATTACTTTTGAAATCCATTGTGTACAGAACGTACTTACGTTAACAATGTCGAAATACTTCATGAAGAGAATCGAACAAGGTTTCTAGAAAATTCGAATAATATCTGGAGGAATGATAAGGGTAAGACAGTTGTCAATGATAAAACGCTGTACAAGCAGATTTTATTTAGACGCAAGGTCATTTTGAACATTTTTTGTGAAGGTAAACAGATACAGTCTGTCAAAGAAGAAATTCGTTATAAATAAATCGTTATAAATAACACGAAAATAAATAGATTATTGTGTTTATATGAATGGTCTTTATTTTCATTTTTTTTTCTTTTTTTATTGTTCTTTTCATGTGCAAAATCGACTGATGAAAATAAATTTTCCGAAACTACGAAATACCCTGTATATATATACATATATATATATACATTCTTTTCTCTTTGCATTTTCTCGCAGTATTTGTTCTTTTTCCTTTGTTATCGACTCGGCATACTTTTTCTTTATTTATTTTATACCAATGATTTTACAGTTTACCAAAAAAAGTAACAAATTAATACAGATAAACTAATAGAGAAGGAGAGATATACTAAAACAGTAAAAGAAATTGTCATGTTAAAGTAGGGTAATTAATCGGTACATATATGTACGTACGAATGATGTAAATTAAATGCTCTTTTCCTCTTCTTTCCCCTCTCTCTTTCTTTCTTTCAAATTAGTACATTTATAGAAAAAAGAACGATCTAACAGTTCATGCGTATTCAATTACACCGTGAAAGTGCTCGATAATTATTCCGGGTCAATGCTTTAATGTCAACAACTCGAGGAAGAAACAGGCAATAGGGTTTTGACTAAGGGAGAAACTTTGCAGTAAGATCGAGGAGAGCTGTCTGGTAAGGGAACGACCAATGACGAATCATCTTTGCTCGTGTAAATGTATCAATTAAGATATTTACGCATATCTTCGAATATAATCACAATGTTTAATAACGATTACATATCATAGAAAGAATTTCGTTGACAATTTTTCTCTGGAGAAAGAGATAAAAAAAATAAAAATAAAAAAAGATAAAGAAAACAGGATCGTACAAAAAAGTTCACGAGAGAGATTTGCGAATGTCAGTACTTATTATTCTCTGAGCTTTCTTTCTCTCCTCTCTCTCTCTCTCTCTCTCTCTCTCTCTCTCTCTCTCTCTCTCTCCCTCGCTCTCTTTTTTTTCTTCTAACGTTGGAAACATATGCGCATATTTCGCTTTTTCCTAACAAGAGAGAAGAAATAGATAGAGGGGGAGTGGAAAGGATAGGACGAGAAAAAGTAGAGTGCAACAGAAACGCCATGCCTCTAACGTATAACTCCCTGCTAAATTAGAATACCACATGATCGCATTTTTATACCCTTCTTCGCATCTCTCGCTCTTTCTCTCTCTCTCTTTCTCTCTCTCTCTCTCTCGCTCTCTCTCTTCCTCTCTCTCTCTCTCTCTCTCTCTTTCTCTCTCTCTCTCTATCTCTTTCTCTCTCTCTCTCTCTCTCTCTCTCTCTCTCTCTCTCTTTCACTCTTTTCTCTTTTATCCCCTACGCGTACGTTTTTTTCTCCAAGGAAAATTCAGTAGTAAAATACGACATTGATTAACGAGACGGAAACTGCCTGTTGAAATTGAAATGTTGAGACGAATAAGAGAAATAAAAATATAAGTTGATATTATCAGAGAGAGAGAGAGAGAGAGAGAGAGAGAGAGAGATACATATAACTCGATTCAAATTACAGTCGTACGATGGGTGTCTTAAACGCCACCGCAATTACATCTTACTTTTCAAAGATCAACTTCTTCTACGCGGAACACGAGTGCCATTATAAATGTCACGAACATAGTAGCGAAGTGCTATACTTATCTCGGTTGAAAAGAGAAAAGAAAAGATGAAAATACGAGGGGTAAGTATGACGACGACGTCGACGACATCGACGTCGACGTTTAAGTCGGTACGTTGACGTCTGAGTGCATAAAATTGTTCTTCCTTTTTCTTCTTCCTCGATTATCTCTCGAGTTCACTTAAATATTCGAAACATAAAACAACATTTTTTATCGTAGAATGCAACGTTATTACACCATTAAATATTACTCCATATCATAAACCATAACGAAAAAAGAATTATTCACCGAGTGTTTTCATTATTTCGAACATTAATAAGCACCATAATTAACAATCTCTCTCTTTCTCTCCTCTTTCTCCCTCCTCTCTCTCTTCATCTCTTTTTCTTTTTTCTTTTTTGCATTTAATTTTTCTAGTCAGTAAATCATTCCCAAATGTATGACCTTAATTTAAATTTTCTTATTTATTTTCTCTTAGAAAAATAAACCTGTTTATAGTATATCGTTACAGAAAGCTGAGAAAAATAAGAAAATTTTTAAAATATAATTATCGTATAACGTAAAAGAAAATTCTATGATAATTCTTAAAGAAAAAAAACATACGAACGAGACGCTCATTATATACTTTCTATTGCTTCAAATAATGGCTATTAGCTAGGCTCTTTTCAAAGCTGACCAACCATTAAATACAGAAACGAGCAATCCAAAGTGAAAAGCCATCGGTTCATCCTTTTGCGGAACAACGTGCTCGTCCGTTCGTTCGTTCGTTCGTTCGTTCGCTCGCTCGCTCATTCGCCAATCGTGCTTAAAGCTTTCCCAACCGGGTCAATCGGTGACATTAGCGAGGAATTTCAAACTATCCACGGTCGTTCTCGCGTTTGTTCATTAGCTGGCAGTGGAATGCCTGTTAAAGCATTCGAACCATAGCTGCTCTTGGCTTTTTCGAGTTTCTTATCGATCGCCCTCCTCCCTCCTCCCTTCTTCCACTATCTCCCTCCTCCTTCCTTTTTTCTCTTATTCTTCTTCCTTTTCTCTCATCAATCGTTTCACGTTGCTCGATGAGAAATACCAGAAATGTTGTGTAGAAAATTCATTTCGAACGTAGATAAGTAGACATTCAATAACTGACTTTTCAACGTACATATATCTACGAATATAATTTAACACGTTATATGGCCATTCATAGAAATTTTTTTCTTTTCATTTTTTTCTCTTTTTCATTCTTTCATATATAAACAATATATATATATATTGTTTTATCAAAATGTGATTTGTGAAAATTGTGTGTACTAGATATGAAATTAAAAATCTCTCTCTCTCTCTCCCTTCCTCTTTCTCTTCTCCCTCTTTCTTTTGTAATTTTTCATTTCAATTTTCACTTATTCATCACTCGATGAAAAACGTAATATCGTTGAACGTTATTTTGAACAAACGAGATTAAATTTTGTTTCTAACATTTAAAGGTTAGTATTCTTTTCTCTATAGAATAATAAGTAATGTATCGATTTACATTAGAATACATTCGAAATAAATTAACTTCATTCTATATATGATTAAATGGCAAAAATGATATAATAAAACTTACCACAGGTATAAACGACTGTGAGATACGTCCTGATGTCCGGTCTGCAAGGGTCGTTAAACGTCGTGCTGTTTGCTACGATGGAACAACGTCGTTTGCCATGGCACATTTGCATTACCGTCTCTGTTGCGTACGTTGCCATACAAGCTGCCAAAACAGAGAAACGATATCGTTAAAATAACAATGGGGCGACACGTCGAATTTAAACGTTACGATAAAGTTCTCTTGCAAGACGAACGAATTCTCTCATCCGATTTCGAAATCCCCACACCTGTTGAACCGAATCTAATTCAGCTCAAACGTTCTCCGAATATGCCGTTAATCTTTCAAAAGAAATCATCAAGAAAAGTCGTTTCTATTGATTCAATGGAGGAAAAAAAGAAAGAGAAAAAAACGAAAAAAAAACAAAAATAAAAACAAACAAACCACAGAGTTTTCCTCAATATCTTATATGTTAATAAAGATTTTCAAGACGTGAAATGTAATAAGAAGAAATGAGAAAGTTGAAGGTATATAATAGAATGAAGTAGAGAAAGAGGTTCTAAGGAAAATTATGATAAAAAGTTGTATTTGTCGTACGATAACAAAGGTTGTCGTCGGAGCAACCAAATGCTTTTAACCGTTAGCAACTATCTCGAAGCAACTATTATTGCTCTCGACTTCATAACGCTCACAAACCTTTTCTAGTTACCTTCCTAGCTATCCGAGAAAGTTCAAGTGAGGCAATAGAGGAAGGCAAAAGAAAATCTCACAAACTTCACCAACAGGTCAGATAGTACCCTCACCTAAAACGTCCATTAAGCGTATAACACCGCTTTTTATTTTTTCTTGTTTCCTTTCTTTTTATCTTTTTTTCTTTTTTCTTTTCTTTTACCTCTTCTTCTCTTTGTTAGCCAAAGAAAAGCGTCGGTCTACTCCCAGCGGAAAATAAAAAGCTAACTATCGTTGGAAAACGCAAGACTGAACTTCCCAGTAACCAGCTACATCGATTCTTAAGATTTTATCTTACATCGTTCGAGTTATCAAGAGCATAAACGCGAAGCTTTATAACGCACGTTACATTTTTATTTTAATGACCGGCTACGTGCTAACTATCTTAATGACATCTTCGTTTTATATAACTTTAACTTACGTATCTTCTCGATTGCCTTTTATTTTGCTAATTTCAAAGAAAAATCCAAAGTATGAAGTATTTTGAAATATATAATAAATTTTGCGATATTACAAATATACGCAATACGTAACGAGTACGAAATTTTATCTGAGTAGATAAAACGATAGTAATTTGAAAGAAACTCTAACATCGTTAACTTTCTATCAGTCCCTACAACGTCAATGTAATTTTATCTTGTTTTCGTTCGACGCCATCATGCTGCTACTACTGCTACTGCTGATACTCAACGAAGAGTCCAATTTTATCGAGAAAAACCCCATCGAGTTTTTTTCCCACCCATCAAACTCATCGATACCTGTTTCCCAATGTGATGAATAAACGTACGCTTTTATTATTATTTAATCCGATTTATTTCTCCGAACGAAACCATTGAAGCTTTTGAGAACGTCAAAACGTTCAATTTTGAATGATCAAACGAACATAGAAATATCGAATTTCATTTTCATACGTAGGTGATAGGTAAACAGTTATGCATATAATACGAGATCTCTTTTAGTATGCTTTTAAATAGATTTTTTCTAATTCGGAATTGAAGGAAAAAAAATAAATAAATCGCCGGTTGTGTAATATCATTTGTTTGTAAACTTTACTTATGATTTATGAAAAGACACATAAAAAAGAATCTTCTAATGGCTTCGTTGTAACGATAAAAAGAATCGAAAGTGAAAGTCTTTTATAAATCGATCCATCAAAGAACTGACGAAACACAGTTGAAATGCATTTGAAAATTATGGGAATTCGTTTCTTTGAGAGCTTCGAATGAATCGTCTTTTTATACTCGTCGCAATATCAAAGCCAGAACCACTCGATCGATAGCCGACTGGCTTGTTTTAAACAAAAGGGTCATTAATCGAGCGGACTCACTATCGTTTTTCAGTCCGTGAGGTTGTGGACACTGAAGGGACTCGTACTCCAGTCTGCCGAAGGACGCACGGAAAATGGCCACTCTCTGTCCGGGGTGACAGGTGAGATTAATAACGTCGTTCTCGCAAACCACCTTACTCCTAAATTCGTCTGGAAGCAGAAGAAAAGTTTTGTAATAAACTTATGGATTTCCAAGCTTTTATATCTTTCTCTCTTACTCTCTCTCTCTTTCTCTTTCTCTCTTTCACACACACACACACACAGACACACGCACTCTCTCTCTCTCTCTCTCTCTCTCTCTCTCTCTCTCTCTCTCTCTCTCTCTCTCACTCTTTCCAGAAATATGTGAATACGTACGATAACATTATGTAATCTTATAAAAAAGCGACTTTCATGCATGAATGAAAAAAAAAGAAACAAATATCGCTTACACTCTCAGCATTCTCGTTGCATGATAAAGACGTTAGTCCACTTTCGAAACGAAAAATTAGGACGAAAGGATCTATGAAAGGAAAAAAGAAAGCTTCGGAATCGACATCTCTCGAGAAAGAGAACGTTCAAGAATTCGATAGAATTAATAATACACGATTTTTCCCCTCTCTTCTCTCTATTTCTTTTCTTTTCTTTCATATGTAAAAATATACAAATTATATGGATTGTAATATTTGTTCGAATTAATACCTACAATGTTTCCTTTGTTCGTTCCATCGAAAAATCCTGATTTTCTTTGGATCTAAACTTCGTCTTACCATTGTAACACTGTCTTTCTATATCGTTTTATTGCTTGGTCCAGACTATTTTTTGCGTCTAAGTTACCTCCCTATTGGACTAGTTTCTTTTTTGTCTTTTTATTACTACAAAAATGGCGAATGTATACCACTTATACCTAAGATAAAGTGTTATGTCTTGCTTTATTCAATCTACGATTTACTTTCTCTTTCTCTCTCTTTCTCTCTCTCTCCCTCTCTTTTTGAAAAATGTACCCACAGTTCGATCCAGAAATTTGATTTCAAATAATCTATCATATGTTTATTTATATTCAAATAACAACGTGTTTAATGAATATTCTTATTTAATAATAGTAATAATCTATATCTTTTTATTATTATACTACTTATATACGTTTTTTATATATATTTTTTTCCTTTTCTCCGTCTCCCTTCCCTCCTCTCTGTTATTCGCGTACACACGAATAAGGAGGAAGCTATCGAGGACACGTAACGAGTGAACTTAGTAAAGGCACAATGTTAAATGGTTCATGAAATTTCCTCAGCAAGGAGAACGAAACGAGTCGGGAAAATACAATCTACCGACCTCTTCTAATAATCGAATCGATCGAAATCAAGACGGTTGGATTTTGTAATTGGTACGATTCTCTCAACTGAAAAGCGAAGAAAATATTAAAAAAAAAGAGAAAAGGAGAGGTAAGAGAGAAAGAGAGAGACAGAGAGAGAGTAGAGGGAAGGAATAGGTAATTCCATCAATAGTGATTATTGTAAACGCATTTTTTTTATTCTCTTAATTTCTTTTACTTTACTTTTCTATTTCGATTGACCCATTTTCATAGTTCGAGTAATCAATGATATTTCTATTTACGTAAATACGTATAAACGTACATTCGAAATGTTGAGAAGAATTAAAGCAAAAAGATAGAAAAGAAAAACAGAAAAAGGAAGAGAATGTATAGAGGGAGAGAGAGAGAGAGAGAAAGGGAGAGAGAGAGAGAGAGAGAGAGAGAGAGAGAGAGAGAGAGAAAGGGAGAGAGAGAGAGAGAGAGAGAAAAGGAAAAGGAAAAGGAACGAGAAATAAAAGAGCAAAGAAAAGGATCCGCGTTTTCTCATTTTTTGTTTTTTTCTCTCTCTTTCTCTCTCTCTCTCTCTCTCTCTCTCTCTCTCTCTCTCTCTCTCTCTCTTTCGTTATACATTCGACAAAATGGAATTCTTTTCAGGAAATCGTTGTTGAGAACATCCGGCCCTTTTTTGACTATTTCCCCGAGAATTCCTGTGAATAATGAAAAGGGGTATTCGAGTCGGTGGCTTCGTAAAGGAGATGTTATTAGATTTTTCGACTTTCCATGGCTCACTATTTCTCTCTCTCGCTCTCTCCCTCCCCTCTCTCTTTCTCCCTCTCCCACTCTTCCTTACAAAACTATCACTTCCGGATTTTTAAACACGTTCACTCATACAATAGCCGAATAGTGAGTTTATTTCATCTTACTTCGTTGTTATTTGCCGTGTGCTATTCAAAATTCATTTCACTTAATTTAAAGAAAATTTTAAACGCCGAATGAGGACATATTTTAATATATTATATATTTTAACATATTTATAATACTCGAAATATTAAGAAAAATGATACCTACTATAATAAATTCTATACGATAGAGAAAAAGATAGATAAATAGAAAGATGTATTGAATTTATTTTGTTTATAATCCAATCCATTTATTGGATCGAGTAAATGCTGGAAATCTAATAAACAGTTGGATCCCGGAGAAGATAAATCTCCTTGAAAGATCATATCATCCGCTTAAATAACGCTGCTTTTCTCGTTAGTTTCCCTGAAGCATCGTATATTCTACATTTCCAACACATTTCAGGATCTCCTGTTAAAAACGAGATGGTCAACCGTCGCCGTGCTGTGTGTACTAGGTAATGTGGTTGTCCAGGCGTAATACGTCAACGTGACGATTACATATTACACGTGTCGCGTTACGTGCCAAAGCCAGCCGACACCTCACGTGTCGCCCGCAAATCCATTCGACGACACACGTGCCACTTATTGAGAAACTTGCGTTCGACACTGTTACAACGCGAACGCATCCGTCGACTTTGCCAATCATCATTAGAAGAATTTCGAGTTCGTTCAACATTATAACACACAAACACACGCGATTTAAAATTACAATTGCAACTATTATGATCATGCGAGTAATCAGAAAAGATAGTTTGCAAAAATTGAATAGATCTTTCCATCGTTTTTTTCCCCTTTCTTTTACATTATTTTAATTAATTAATTCTATGTATGCGATACAAACGCTTTCCTAATAATCTTACTTGAAATATTTTCGAAATTAAAACAAATATCTACATTAAGACCATTTCATTATACGAAATTGTGAAAAATTCAATATTGCATGGTCCAGAAAGAAAAGAAAAAAATATAAAGACAAAGATACTCTTTTTCTATCTCCTTCTTACTATTACGAAGCAGGATGGTATACGATTATCCTTGGCCGCGGTTCGTGAAGCAACCAGCCAGGGCTGGAGATCCCTTGGCACGCTTAAGCTCTCGGTTCGATGTCTTGTTACGGTAATCCGCGCTTAGCCGATTGCTTACGCAAGCGACAATGCGGCGCGATCTTAGGCGAAAATCTGAAATAACGGTGAACTTCGTATACGTGCTTGTTAACTTCTTCTTATTTTCTATAAACTTTCGATTCGATCGACGGTTTATAAAAAATATTTTCGATGAGTTCCTTTGAAATTTATCATCAAGATAATGCATGATAAGAAGTTAGATAATCTTTACTAATAAAATAAACTTTTATATAGATCATTGACGAGGAAATTAACATAATCAATAATGAACGATAAAAATAGTAATATTTATGGGACAATATTGTTATTAAAAATTCATGCCAATGTATGAAAAGTTTTCAAGAGTTATCGATGATAAGTTTTTATCGAATCGTATCTTATTCGATCGACAAGTTATGAAGTAATTCTCCCTACACTTTCAAAATGACGAGAGACCAAGTATATGTGTTAGCTTCTGAAGTAGTCTCTTTACGAGCCCTTTAGGTAGAAAACTATTACGACAGGTAATATGGAAAATTCTACTACTTCAGCTGCTCTCTACTACTTCTCTTTAGTTTTCGGTATATGCGGAAATGTACCATTTTCATGCTATAATACTTAGAATAAATCAAATCTCGACGAGAATAGGATAGTCGAAAGCACTCGGTACAACCAACGAAGTCGACGAGAAAAGCTCGCTATCTTCCGAAAAGGTATAACGAATTGCAATGTTGGCTCTCTCGCGTTGCGTTCTGACGCGTTTTCCCGTTAAATACTGTTTGCACTCTGCTCGAGGATTATGGAAACGTCAAGAGCGACGGATAAACGATATAATCGGAAGAAACGAGCTTCCATCGTAAAACTTTCGAGACTGCGTTCGCGTAGATATGCGATATATAACACCAGGGATCGGTATACTTTAGAATTATGATATTTTACGATAGTGTACAACAGTGTTCGTATATTTCTCTATAAGATACCAATTACATCGTACATTAGAGTACAAATAGAAGAAATGTAAAATGAATTTCGAAAAGTTGTAAATAAATTTATTCTCGATAGTCGAGCTTACGTGTAAACAATTTGTTTTTCTTTCAAACTCAACGAAATTTGAGAATATACTTTCTATATTTTGAAATGTTTGTAATTAAATAACTATTTCATCGAAGATTTTCCTATAAACGTAACGAAAGATTAACCCGTTCGGAAGCGATTTACGAAACGTGTGTAAGCTTTTTCGTTCTTGCAACGACGCGTTTTCTACGATCGTATCCAATTTCCGCAGACTGATCGCGATCGTTTTAATTGTTCGATACAACCGAGAATACTCTCTCCGTACGATCCGATCGATCGAACGTACATAGGTACCTAGATACCTTCGTCGTGGCCACGGCGTATCTTTAATCAGTGAGATTGCAACTGGACTAAACAATTACAACGGTGTATCGGCTTGTTACCGATATCTACTGAGCTCTTGCATGCATTCACAGCACAGCTTGCCCCCCCCCACCTTCTCTCTCTCTCTCTCTCTCTCTCTCTCTCTCTCTCTCTCTCTCTCTCTCTCTCTCTCTCTCTTTCTCTCTTTCTCTCTATGTATTTACGTACTCGCTGCGACAATAAAAAAGATAAAAGTACGTTGCCAAGATAATGCAGTTACGATATTGGTAACCTACCGCGACATACAAGGGAGACCATGTCGCGAAATTCACTACTTCACTATGCCGAGGAAAGCTGATACGTGTTGTCTTCTCTCTTCCGTATTTTTTCATTAAGATCGAATTACACGCTGCGATACAGTGAAAAGTCTAAGAGCAAACAATGGAGAACTAATAATGCACCGTTAATAAAAATATAAAATTTCATTTTCTACGCCTAACTATTTTCGATGCTTTTTCATTATGTATTATAATACATCTACATAAAAAAAATGTCTCTAATAATTTTAACGATTTCTACAATATTTTTTACTATTTTGTTTCAGTACAAATATTTGGATTAATCGTTTGTAAAACGTATATCGATAAGATAAAGCTTTTTTTTCTTTTTTCTTCTTTTTCTTCCGTTTTTCAAAATAATTTAATATTTTACAAAGTAAAATTATTTTTATCTCGTTATTCCAATATTCATTTGCTTTGTAGTTATCCAACAAAAATTTTCATATAGTTCAATAATACGATTAATATTTAACTTAACAAAACCGAACATGCGTATTTAATGCGCACCGTCCAAGTTCGAAGCGTTTACTTATTAAAAATATATTAGTGAATGTTCGCATTAGCAACAAACCAACCAACGAAACAACCTGTTGCAGTTAAATGCTATATAATTTTTTTCTCAGATATAATCTCTTGACACACATGACAATTTATTCTTCTTTATATCTACTGAGTAGATATCTCTTCATGTATTTACGTCTCACAAATATTTTCATTTTTATGCGAACTTGAATATCAATTGTTTTCATTTTTTCAACAAGTTACGAAAATCTGTTTCCTTTTAGATTGATGCCATTGCCCAAAGCTATTTTACAAAACATAAACTGTACAGGGGGAAAACAAAAAAAGAAGGAGGAAGAGGAGGAGGAGGAGGGGAAGTGAGAAACGAAATTGCATCTCGACGCAATTTTCGCGAAGTAACACGACTGTCCGCATTTTTCTATACGAAAAATTAGAACCAATATCAATTGAATTCTCTTCCTGGCGTGGCGAGCGATATTGTACAATGATTTCTCACTTGTTCATATTCAACGATCAAAAAAAGAACTTTTGATGGATGCCGATCGTGATCGTGATCGTTTTCGTTATGCCCGTCAAAAATTCCCTAGACAAAGTAATGAAAAATTGTTTGATAAGTCGGTCGAAGCTCAATTTTGCTTCCAATATCAAAACACTCTAACATTATAAATCGTGTTCCCATTCGTCATACCGCAAAATTCTCCCATTGAAGAATTCATAGTCGATTATATTAATGTCCGTATAATGTGTATGGCTAATGAAATAATCAGCGACAACGATTCGAACAAAAAAAACAATAGATAAATAGATAGATAGATAGATAGATAGATAGATAGATAGATAGATAGATAGAGAGAGAGAATGAGAAAGAGAGAGAGAGAGAGAGAGAAAAAACGAGAGAGAAAGATGAGAAAATGAGAAAGCGGTGACGCGCGATGCCCGAGATGAAACATGGACAACGTTTTGTTCGTTTGAACGATATAGAACGAGGATGCATTGAGTTTGTATGAGTGGATCGGAAAAATCGACGGCTTTGAATGACGTTGTTCACTTTTTTAGTGTTTCCGTATACTATAGCTAGAATACGGAAAATCAGGATCCTGTAAAACGATATCGACATTGTTCGAATACTCGAACATAAACAAAATTTTATTGAATCGAATCTATTTAATGTATCATATCGAATAGTATAATATTTATAGTATACATACGTACATATATAGGATGTACTATGTAATTCGATCATCTAAAATATATTATTAAAAACAAAAAATTGTATTCATATATAAATAAATGTATATATATATATATATATATATATATATATATATATATATACATATGTTTGAAATGATAAAAATACATGGTACATCCTATATATTTTACACCTATATATATATATATATATATATATATATATATATATATATATATATATAATATTAACCAAATGATAACTTACAAGGACTGCACTTGTAAGCGACCTCGACGTACTTTGCAAGACCAGGACACGGATCTCCTTGGAAAGTCTTCGGGCTTGTGTTGAATTTACACTGCCTCTTCTTCTGACACATCTCGACGACCGTCTGCAACAGTGAGTACTAATGCGTCATTCAGATGACCCGCTCATTTTATAGTGGGACGCGCTTCCATAAAGTAAATAATTACGGTAAGTAGTGGAAATGGAAGATAACGTGGAATCTCTGTATATGTACATATAAAAGAAAATTTATATATGTACATTTATATATATATATATATACTGAAAATAAGGTTCGAAGAGATATATAATATTAATATTATATCCACAACGGCGAAATTAAACTTTAATTGGAAACAAAGATAATTATATATTGGAGTATAATATGAGAGATCGATTGCTGAAATATAATCTTAAAAGTTTTAACGAAGGGAGATTCAAGACATCGAAAAGTAGTCCTGCGATGAAAAAAAAAGTAAGAAAAATAAAAAAAAAAAAAGAAAAAGTGAGCGAAAAAAAAGAGAAAGGAAAATATCAAGTGAGAAGGAGTTTCAAATAATGACGTCACGATTTTTAATTAAGAAAATTTTATTCAACGTGATTATTCGTTAACTATGTGAAAAAATAAAAGAGAAAATTGTTTCTATCAAACCGAATATCCTAGTTCTGACCGAGGCGAGTTCGCAACATTAGATACTTCCTCTCTCATAAACCACGATCATGGCACCAGCTATCCATACGGTGATTGTTTCGAATTCCTGAAATTCTACCTTCACCGGAAATTTGTGGAAGCTTCGATCGAACGAATCGCGCAGCTGCAAGAAGTTTAGAAGGTACACGTAAGGATGAAATTAAATTTGTCCGATCGCATAACTGCGTTTGGTAAGGACCATTCATTTACCATATTTCATGCTAATGGCTATGACTTTTTTTTCTTCCATCTTTAATAAGGTTACATTATTACATAGATAGATGTACATACGTTTTTATACATTCGTGTAAAATTCAAACAAGAAATGTATTTTCTTTTCTCGTTAATTATAATTCCGATGCGAAATGTAAGTACGTACTTTTCGCATTTTCCAACGTGAAATGAGATTCATTGGGAAATCCTTTAACCAATATTAATTTTAATAAAATTCCGTCTTACTAAAATAGCTAACTGATATTAATTAGGTAGGTACGTATAAAAGAAAGAGAGAGAGAAAGGAAAAGAAAACGAAAGAGAGAGAAAGAGAGAGAGAGAGAGAGAGAGAGAGAGAGAGAGAGAGAGAGAGAGAGAGAGAATTCCGGAAACTTGTTAGGAAATATAAAGGAAGAGAGAAAGACGAGCTTGACTGAAGATATTATCCTTAGCTTTCGCCTCGTTTAAGTCGACCATCCATCCATCTTTGTCTAATGCAATGACGATCCAATCATTGAAATTCTCGAGTTTAACTTCGGAGAGAACAGCTCACTATATTTCGCACACCAGCCTGAGGAGTCCCACAGGAGAAATCGATTTTCGGTACGTCGGTGAACTCGTAGTTACGATACGTACCACCAGGCAACCCCTTTCCAGATCAATCTATCCTATTCTGGACGGGTACCTAGCTCGCTCGTTCGCGCACCTACACTGTGTTCTGTTAATTCGTTGCCTAATGAGTCACTTGTCCATCCCTCTCTCTATCGTCTCTCTGTCTCTTTCTCTCTCTCTCTCTCTCTATCTCTCTCACTCACTCACTCACTCACTCACTCACTCACTCATCCTCTTTCTCCTTCTCCTTCTCCCTCACTCAGAAGACGATACTCTGTCGGTCATTGTTCTAAACAAGTCCCTAATTCCTGAACTAACCTTCTCCGATCTTACAATCCGCGAATACACGAGCAACAAACATGTTGTAACATTTTCCTAAAAGAAAGATAAATGGAAAGAAAGAAAAAAAAAAAAAGAAAAAAGAAAGAATATCAAAAAATTCGATAAGATCCATAAGAAAATGATTCTTTATTCGATAAAGATCCGATTTCCTCGCTCTAGGTAAAGTCTTGTAAAGGCCGTAATTTAATTTAGCGAGCATCCTGAACGAATTACGAGATTCGAATAGCTTGCTTTTTTTCTCCTCTGTCTTCGAGCTTTCCATATTACCTCCTACCAGCACCACCATCACCACCATGACACCGGTAAGAAAAATTCTCTTTTCGATATCTCAAATTTTATCGACTTTTCTTACTCGAGCAAATGATGCCAGAGAATCCATTCGTAAAAATTAAAAGACAACTCTCTCTCTCCCCCTCCCCCCTCTCTCTCTGGCCGTCTTTAGTTCACCGGTTCTAACTTCTTTCCACTGAGTTTCTTTTTTGATTTTATTCTTTTTTTTTTTTTTTTTTTTTTTTTTTAATATTCTCTGTGATCCTTTAACGAGATATTTACATACGCCGTGAATTAGGCAACTGAAAGAATAACGAGTCTACGTGAACAGAAAGGAAGGAGTGAACTTGATTAAACTTTGAATTTGAAAAAGAAAGAGGAGATAAAGAGAGAGAGAGAGAGAGAGAGAGAGAGAAAAGGATGGTTAAAAACGAGAAACGATAAAAGAAATAAAGAGTATCTATGTACAACGAAACGTGAAATATGAGATCGGTGGAAGGACAAGAATATCTTTTACTCGTTCAGTGGTTGCTCATACGGATTTTTCTATTGTAGTAAGATGGCTAACTTGTTACCGTCATTGCTATCGATTTATATCGCTGTCCGAAGCATTCGCGATTACGCGAAAGGATCGTGTTCTTCTTCGTAACTCTACAATTCCTTTCTCCTTCTTCATCCATTCTTTTACTTTATTTAACAATATAAGCTACGCTACACACACATTCTCTCTCTCTCTCTCTCTCTCTCTCTCTCTCTCTCTCTCTCTCTCTCATCTTTTCTCTCGAAACTGTAAGCTTTTATGTATATACAGATTTTTCTCAATTTTACTTCTTGCTTTTATTTGGCAAAAACTCTTTGAACACATATATTGTTGTTTTTGATATAAAAGAAAAAAAAGGAAAAAAAAATGAAAAAAAGGAAAAAAAAAATGAAACAATCCTAGTGTCATCTAACTTAGTCATTAAAAACCTAAAAGCTTACAAATAAATTATACTTATATTGATTGAAAACAACATACTGACACAAGCGAATAAAAAGGATTCATTGCAAAGCGGGTACTCACATCGCTCACACTCGTATGTTTTTCTTATGGGAAAGCCAAAGAAGAAGAAGAAGATAAAGAAAAGGAAGAAAGATCTATAAGCTTGAAAGGCCGGAAAAGTGCAGAAGTGCAGAGTGCAAGAGCACGAATCGGTTGATAGCAAATTATATGTTCGGTGAAAAATAGATAAATGGAAGACTAAAATAGAGAAGGAAAGGAGACAGGAGAGAGAGAAAGAGAAAGAGAAATCCATAAAGACGAAGATAAAAAGAAAGAGATAGATAGGGAGAATGGTAACTGACCTGAAAAAAAAAGAAAAAAAAAACAAAATAAAAAAGATATTCCCGTATTTCATCGAGCGTGGAAACTGACAAACTCGTTTGAAAAGATATGCAGCGGCAAGTATAGCTCAGAGCCGAGGAAATCCACTCAATTGCGAATACATTGGCAATGGGAAGCACGTTTGCCAACGGAAGTACGCTTTTCTTCGTTTAACCGGCTCGAATAAACTTTTATTTCTTTCTTTCTTTCTTTCTTTCTCTCTCTCTCTCTCTCTCTCTCTCTCTCTCTCTCTCTTCTCTTCCCTTTCCCCCACCTCTCTGTATCTCCATATTTCTTTTTTCCTATTATTATTCGTAGTTACCGTTTTCGAATAACGTCGAGTACCTATAATCGAATGTCGTTGGACGACTTTAACAACATCTATTCTTACGATTCACCATGGATATATAATTCATTCGTAATTTTCTCGAAAATTGTATTGTTCTATCGTGCCTCGATTGAAAAATGAAAATAATTGTGCTCGTGTATCTTATATTCGTTGTTAGGAACATTGGACAATAAAAAAGAAAAGAAAAAAAAAAAAGATAAAAGAGGAAATAGCCAAGGTTTTTTATCTTTCTCTTTCATTTGTTGTTCTATTATGAAGTGTATTCGCAAATCAAAATAAATATTGTGAATTAAGTATAACACCATATCTCAGGAATCATTCAGTATATACGAAACAAAAAATTATTTTCCCCGAAGGAGATAACTTGTCCTCATGTTCTTTCTCCCATTTCGGACTTTGACGAAACGCGAGTCCGAGTAAAAAGTAAATTTTCCATAAATAGAAAACGAACGAAACTAGGAAGAAAAAGTTTAACACGAAACGGAATAAATCAAAAAGATTCAATTTACATTTGGCAATGAGGTGCCTAATTGATATGTTTTTTCACATCGAAATTTCTCTACGATCCTTTTTGCCTTGTAAAACTTATTTAGAAGCTAAGCAAATCCTAGCGATCAAAAGTCAACTTGCGAATGCTGGAAGTTGAAAGTTAAAATTGAAGTTAACGCGAGCGACGCGTGGACGATCATAATGACTTTAATCTTCTGAGTCAGATTATGTAGCTTTTAATAGAACCCTGAATCTTCTACTGTGAACTTTGCTAAAGAATTAAACGTATTATTGACTATCTCGATAAAATTCTTGAGTATTTGAACATAAAGTATTCATGCTTGACCTTGTTAGAAAAATTTGCAAGATATGAAAAAGAAAAATGTGAAAGAGAAATCGAGGTCGATCAAGATACAACGATAAAAATGAAATTATTTCACGGAATTCTTTTCCAGGGATCGCAGGGTGCCAAAACTTGTGCGTACGTAAGCAAAGTTTACGAGGCGTGTAAGGAAGATGACAAACTTGCTTGCCACGCTTCAGAAAACACCTATGTCTCTCTCCTCCTTTTGGATACGAAATCGACGAATAAAACCTTCATGGAAGAACTCGAATTTTGAAGGAAATGGATCTAACAGAGACGAACGATTCCTCATAGAAATAGAAATGAAATATTTGAAATGGAAAAAGTTACAAATCGTGGAAGATTATAAAAATAAAGAAATAAAGAAATAAAGAAATAAAAATAAAAAAAAATTGAACCAGAATTAAAACTCATCCAACGATATAAACTAAATGAAAAAAACACCTCGATGATAGATTAAAATTGAGTTATTGAAACATATTTAAATCTTCGATAACCCAAAGTATGAGCCGTAACTTGTAAATAACGAAAATAATAAAAGAATAATAATAAAAGAATGATCGATCCCAAGAATGATGGATTTAGTGCTACAAAAAAAAATATAATCAAATCTTTCATTATCTTTCTTTTCTATCCAAAGTTCGTGTTCCAATTAACGTTGACACGTACCTGTAAAGAATCCGGCAATAAACACGTGTCGTTAGTTTGCTGATGATGATCGATGGCAAAATTAGATGAGACGTCGGAAGAGATGCCGCATCTTCCTGGTCCATTCGCAACAGCTCTCCCATAGCGCGCGAGCGCGACCGATATCGTCGTGCCGGGTGGACACTTAAGTGTCATCGGTTCCTCGTCGCACGCTGCACGCTGATAGGTCTTCAAGGTACCTGCCAACAGGGCTGTTACGTTATAAAGGGCAATGGTCATCGATATAAAGAAGAAGAAACAGTGAAAACGAAAAGAAAATGATTAACAAAGAAAAAGAAAAAGAACCGTAAAGGAGATAAATAAAGTAATAGAAAACGAAGGAAAAAAAAATTAAAAGGATTGGAAGATACAGAAAAGAGATAAATAAATAGAAAGATATAGGGGAAGTGTCGAAAGGTAAAAGAAAAAGAGAAAAAAAGACGAAATCAGGCGGCCACGTAAAAAGAAGAATAGATACGACATGGATAGATAGAAATAAAAAAAGAAAGAAAGAAAGAAAAGAAAAAAACAAGAAAGTAGATATATCAAGTGAGAAAAGACAATGAAGAGAGATAGATGGATAGACATAGATTCGAAAAGAGTGAGTATGAGAGAAAAAGAGTAAGTATCGAAGACCGATCGACGAGCCGTAGAGTGCCGTCGCCGCAACGGCGATCGATTCAAGGGGATTCGGGGTAATTAACGAGTGGATCAATCGGGATTGGTTCGCGAGACAAGAGGAGGATGAGAGAATGAAAGAGAGAGGTAGAGAGAGAGAGAGAGAGAGAAAGAGAGAGAGAGAGAGAGAAAGGGACAGAGAGAAGAGGGATGTGGGGTGTATCGATGACACGGATTCAGCCGCGAAAGCACCGTCGTTTCGTTTGCAAGCGTTACATTGGCGTATCCGATGAGAAGGGTTGGTGGTGGTGATGGTGGTGGTGATGGTGGTATAGAACGAGAGAGGACGAAGAGAAAGAAAGAAAGACAGAGACAGAGATAGAGAGAGAGAGAGAGAGAAAGAGAGAGGAGAGACAGACAGAGACAGATAGAGAGTGTGGGACGGCACGAGTAGACGTCATTTGTGGGATTTAGTGCGGAGAGCGTCCACGGCAGTTCGGCACGATCGAGTTTGCATATGGAACCGCGGCCGTTTCGACGTACATGCGAGAAATTGACGGGTGTGGTGCCGATAGGAATAACGAGTTTTTGGTTTAAATAGAGAAGACATACGTAAAAGTCGTAAGTTTTCATTGTTTAAAATATTTCCATATTGGTAGAGGAAAAGATGTAAACAATTAACAAGCAAATGATTATGTATGCGTCAGAGAATTTGATATAAGTGCATAGTGTTTCACCGTCACCAAAGATAATTAGTGTGATATCAACGATGCCCAAGGTAACCATCACCAGGTATGTCAGCCAAAATTCAGCGATCGATCAGTCAGCCATTGGTGTATCATCCCAAGTATATGGAAGAGAGTAACATGGAAAAAAGAAAAAAGAAATAGAGATTGTTAGTTATATTATAATGATTATTACAATGATGTGCTATTTAAAGTAAGCGATTTACTTTTACAACGATATCAATGATAACGATCCTATTTTATCAGATATCTTTACTTTGTTCGACCTCATTGGTTAACGACTTGTACCTGCAAAAAAGAAACGCGAAGAGAATGAACGAAAAAGGCCAAGAACCTCCGAACCGAACGGATTTCAAAAGGATCTTCGTCTTTATTAACGCGAAAGGAAAAAGGAAGTCTTTGTTCGTTACAGAGAATTCGCTCGTTTACTGGGTCAGCTCCGGTGTGACTCAAACGCTAAAGAGATAACGACCTACTCTGGATTAAGACGAACTACTTTAGATTTTTTTACAAATATTAAATTCTATACAGAACGAATATAACATGATACATGACAAGGGCTCATAAATTATATAAGCATACAATAATGAATGTAAAAAACACACAAGAAGAAAATAAAAGAACAATTAATGCTTAATAAATATAGAAAAATATTCTATACATTATTATTCCTTCTAATTTCACCATGTCCTTAAATCTTCGTTAATCTTTCAAATATTTTCATTGCAATTTCTTCAAGTAGAAATAATATCATTCGTATTCAACGAAATCGTAGTTCTTATCGCTTAATTGCTTACGAACGAATCGAGAATACTTTTAAATGACCAGTCAATTAGTCTTGAACCGTTCGATATCTCGATTCGTTTTCTATTTCTTGAACAAAAAAGAGCAAGTTACGAAGTATTTCTACGGAGCACTGCTGAAGACTAAATAAAATTGTTCAATAGTTGGCACATAACCGATGAGAAAAAGAATTCGACGAGTTTTCACAAGTATAAAACTCTGATAATGAGCTGACTCATTCGCAAAGTAATAGATTTGAATCATCTAATTACATCTTTATATTTTATACATACTGTTATAAAAATATTTTATTAAACATAAATTTATTTGAACTTCGTACAGGCAAGTAAAATAAATTATTATAGGTGAATAAAAATTATTCAAAAAATTATTTCAAATTTCCCAATACACAATTACCGACAAAAACAATGAACAAATAAGTCTATGCATTTTAAATAAAAATAATTTAAAATTATTGACGATAAAAGACTCATAATCCGATTACATTTAATGAATATCATTCTTCCCATGTTATTTTATTATTTGATGTTAATCGAATTATTGTAAGAGTTATTATAAAAATGAATTAAGCGGGGAAAATATTCTCCGATACTTGTAAAGCTTATTAACGATAAAATAAAAATTACGATTCTTCTTCGATTCTTATTCATAAAATGTACTTCATTAATTACCTTTCAAAGCGTACAAAGTGCATAGAATTCATCATACGTTCGAAAAAGTTTGTGTTATATAGTCGATATTCTCCGAAGATTCAAAACATCAATCGATTTTTGTTTTTAATTTACAAATTTGCTGTCCTTGTTCACGTTTACTTGAGCAAAGTCGTCAGAATATTGTTAAGAAGAAATAAATATAGATAAAAAGAGAAAGAGAAGAGAAAACGAAAGTAGAACGATAAATTCGAGCGTTTGTTCAGCTGCTACGACTTTATGAGCTCGATTTCCTCTTAATCAAGATAAACGTTATATGTACGAAAGAGATATTCTGACATATCTTATTCATAAATAGATATATTAAAATTCAACTTCATTACTGGAATCTTAAGTCGCACAAGGATAGATATTTTAAACCTGTTTGCTACATCGGTAGATACAAATAAGAAACAAGTATTAGATATACTTAAGAAAATGTTAGATGAAAGTATTGAAGAAGAATATAAAAAATAATAAAAAGAGAGAGAGAGAGAGAGAGAAAGAGAGAGAGAGAATTTTCTCGATAAGACAAAGAAGATCCTTTAAAAGTCCTTTTGTTTGGATATAAAGGCGTGGACGGGTTTTACAGATGACGATGGCTCTGAGTTACTTTACTCGTAAGTTAATCCAAGTTCAAAGGGCACTCGAAACGGAAGCTTACGAGAGGATTAAAGTGACGTCGTTCGGATCGATGTTACTACGTCGAGAAGACTGATGTAAACTGATAACCAAAAACGTTACGTAAACACACATACATACATACATATACACATACAGACATATACAATGGGGAATCGGAATAATTAAATGGAATAATTTTGAAGAATAATAGCATGGATTATCAAATAGGTAATAGTAGTAGTAGTAATAGTAATAGTAGTAGTAGTAATAAAAAGGAACGGGAAATTCCGACGATAAAGGGCAACGATTCGCGACGAGATTTTCTCGGATTCCTCCGCAACGGAAAGCAAGTCCTGACCCGTTTATAAACGCGAGAAAGGTAGTAATGTTAGTGTTGGTGATGGTAGTGGGGATGGTTGCTCTATGTCCTCCACATATGAGGTTACCCATTCCTATTCGCTTTTCGCTATGGAACAACCAAAATCCGGAATCGTTGCCAAGTTTAGAAAAGTCTGTCGTTGCCTTCACCCAGGGTAGCGGTGTACACAACTTTGGCCATTTCCTCCTTCATATCATCTCTTCCCGTCGTCGTCGTCGTCGTCGCCGTCGTCGTCGTCGTCGTCCACCAACGGACCAAGTACTCAGACATTTTTTCCGACGCTATTATGGTTAAGTAATGCGGCTACAAAGTGTTTTCTCATTGTCCGACAGATTTGCTTAATGTCGAACTAGTATGCCAGTATAGACATATTGGGCATATAGTGTAATATATATAGATATTATATATATTTATGTGTATTTTTACACATGCTAAGTGAAATACATGTCTTTGTAGGTATTTATTTATATATTTTAATTACTAAATAAACGATAATCATATATGATTTAAAAATATTCAATAAATTCCTCGATCCTGAATATTCTCAAACTCTGATTATCCTTCATGTACAGAATATTATTACATTTTTTCATTGCTTTTTTTTCTTCTTTCTTTCCTTTTTTAAGTACAGTTAAAAAGAAAGTACTAATCTCGTATTACGGCAACCCCTTCTTGATTAGAAACGAGTTAGTCTCTGAAATTCGCATTACGACGCGCACACACTTTCATAATTGCACTTCCGCGAATAAAATGGTTTATCCTATTTCATAATGGTAAAACTTTGCGTACTGGTTAAGAGTACTCAACGTATACGACAGTAAGAACCGTGCGTTTGTCGAGATTTTACAAAAATTCCATTTACAGTATACACGGTTTTAAAAGTTCGCGATTGAAACGACGAATATGCGTGGGATTATTGCGTTGCTTTTATTTCGCGATTACGTTGAAAGCTTACGAGAAAAAGATATTTTCATGTGTAAAAGTGAATTTCACAAAAAGTTTCGTAATATAATATATTAATAATATTCGTGAACAAAAAAAACTAAAAGGATTTCTATAAGTCCGGTAATTAGTTGTCTGATAATTAATTAATAATTTAGTCAAATCGATTAATTCGAAACATTATGCTTACTCGCAGTGAGCTGCGGTATTATTAATAATGTAGATAAAATTAATTCGAACGAGAAATATTTGCTTTTAAATTAGCTATTTGGTATTGTTATATTACGTTTTTTAAATATTGCTCATTATATATATATATATATATATATATATATATATATATATACATTTAAATAATATATACATATATATACATATATATATATATATATATATATATATATATATATATTTATATATTTATACATTTAAATAATATATACATATATATACATATATATACATTTAAATAATAAATTATACATAGGTATATATAAAAAAAAGAAAAGATAAATTTTCGAAACATTGATAAAACTCATATCATATTTATGAGGACATTTCTGTTTTTCTTTTTTACGAGCCCAATTAATCTGTCAAATTTTATTATACAATTCTAAAATACTCAGTATATACATATATGACATCCTCAGTTAGGAACACCAATGAAATCTTTCGTTGGGTACCAGGTCGGAACGACTTTTTTATCTCAGCCGGACCGAATGGAGAAAATCCGGATAATAAAATTAATGGAGCAGACGTCTAACCCTCGACTCTAAAAAAAGAAAAAAAAAAGAAAAAATAAAAAAAAAATAAAAATAAAGATAGGCGCGGTAATCGTTTTCTCCTAACCTTTTTCTATTTTCTTTCCTTAAACTTAAAATCACGCTGTAAACAGGAGATCTCTTTCTCTCTCCCCTCTTACCCTTTGGAACGGACCAAACACTATAGGAAAAATTTGTCGAAGGACACAACACATAAAGAATATAATTTCGTTACAGCGCACGATATTCCGGATAATTACATTTTTCCATAAAATACGTCTAGTTCCGCTCGTTAACAAACTTAATTGAACTGGACTGAACGTATAACAAGATTAACTTCGGTATTCTTTTTTATTTTTTCTGAAACAATATTACCACTTACATTGTTTCTTTTTTATTGTGGCAATAAATGCAACATTTGTATTATTTTGATAAAACAAAAAAGTTGATCGAATCGTTCGAAAAAATTTACGCAACAGAAAGAAAAGAAAAGTAAAGAAAAGAACGAATAAATAATTAATTAATTAATTAATCAATGAATTAACAAGACAATTGTTACTTAAAAAAAAGTGTAGAGTTCGAGAAGGAACAGCCACAGTTTTAAATTTCCAACGACGTCGACAAAACCGACGGCTTACGCGGTTTATAAATTGATTAAAACCGCTTGTAGAGTAGAGTGAACAGGTAGAAGGGAAGGTGATGGTGGGGGAATGATACTAAACGAAGAGGGTAAAAAAAGGATGCACCGATGCGCTTTATCGTTCCGTTGTTCGCCGGTCATAAAGTCCATTTAAAAAGCGATACCGTGCGATACGGAGGACTCACCGGTGCGAAAAATAGGGCGCGCGGACGTTCCGCATCACCAAGATACTGTCGAAGTTCCTGAAACGATTACAAAGCGTCACACTTTTGCCAAGTTCGCTATAAGTATGCCACGAGAATAAACGAGCCATCTGATAAACGAAAGAAAGCTCAAGCACACTACGTTCGTCGATCCAGTTTTATCCTTTAAAAAGCTTTGAGATTTCATTGATTCCAAATGAAATCGTGTCTCCCAATGGGAAGTCATGATTCCTTTTGCCTCTTTACAAGCTGGGACGAGTCGTTCTCTATTCGCAGATCGAATTGAAAATTCGATTGTTGTTACTAAAGTATAACGATCATGAAATCTGACGCTAAATCGTATTTACTTTGTGGTGAGGAGGGATGGAAGATTTTCAATAATGACTCAGATCAACGAAAAAACGATTATCTCGTCAATAATATCGATATTTTTTTTATGGAAAACTTTTATTTGTAAAATTTATAGATAATATCGTTTATCGAGCTATTAATAAATGCTTTTTATATCTGCCATGAATTTTTTTTAAATCCTCGCTATTATACAATATTTCAACTATCGAACAATTCCATTTCATTGATTTTATTTTTCCTGATAAATATATACGTATCAAATTCTTGGTACGTATACTTGGACTCAATTGATCGGCGAATATAAACAATCTGTTTTTCTTTTATCATTACTACTCACAGATGTAAGAATATTCGGCATACAATAAATTTCGAATAATATTTGAAGAATGATATCTTCGCAACCTGTAGATTGATTGGAAAAGATGATATGACGAATTATAATGATATTTTGTAGATGCGTATCTATTTCGTGTATGTATAATAAAATATTCAATAGATTTTTCCCTTTTTACGTCCGACTATTAATAGCTATCGATATAAACACCTAGGTATATACAATTTATACAAAATATAAATTGATATGTACATGTATATAACATAAACATTAAATTTCAAGTACGACATTCGCTTTGTACTTTCGATTTTTTTCATCACTTTCAAACCATATAAAATCATATTAACCGGGAAATGTTATAAAAAGAAAAACGCGTTTATATAAAACTGATCCAATTGAATTTACTTCTTGTTTACAATTTAAATAGTTGAGCTTAATTAAAATAACAATATGGGAATTGATAATCCTACAACATTATAAAATTATGAAAAAAGAAAAAAAGTAACGGAGAGAGAGAGAGAGAGAAACAGAGAGGTAGAGAAGAGAGAGAGGGAGAGAAGAGAGAGAGAGAAGGAGTGAGGGAGAGAGAGGGAGAGAGAGGGAGAGAAAGGAAGAGAGAGAGATAGAGAGAGGGAGGGAGAGAGAAAGAAAAATTTTCGCGTTCAAAGCCAGATTTACGAAAATCAAGTCGAGCGAATTTATATACCATGTTGATGCAGCCGATATGATTCGACGTTCGATTCGGAAACAATGGAATCGTCAATTAAATCAAAAGATCGGAACGTCGATCGTTTTGAAACGTCGATCACAACCGGGTGTACGGGTATCCTCGTTATTTTCAACGACTTGACAATAACATGGACGAGTTCATGATATTTCGCATAGTATTTCGACACCCAATAATATGCTCGGAAAATTGTCAAAACTTTGTTATTTATTTATCGATTTATCGAGTATCGCTCTTTCTCTCTCTCTCTCTCTCTCTCTCTCTCTCTCTCTCTCTTTTCTTCTTTGTTTCCCCGTATAAAAACAAATTAAAAAAAAAAAGAAGCATAATAATACTTTCCATGCTGTATGCCTTTTAAGTGATGATTACTTTTTATCTAAAGTCGAAGTTCTAAGAGGACTAACAAAATTCTCAAAGTTATATAGAAAGGCTTGAAATCTAGACCTGATCAAAGCTCTTTGAAATACCCTTTTTGACGTAATCCATTCTCTTTTTCTCTCTTTCCTTTCTATTTCTGTATTATAATAACTTTGAAGAGATTCTTTTTACTCGAACAAAGTCGCACTGATTTTTCCACTCCTCGCATCGTCGAAGTATCTTCTTTTATCATCTGAATGATTCATAACAAGGAATGGAATACGTTAGATCCAATATCTCACGAACACTGCTAATTATATTTTAATTAGATCTAAATTTTTAAAAAGGAAACACGATGACTATCCATTTTATTCGATTTATACATAACGCTTTATTCATTCACGCTTCATTCTATCACAAATTGAATTTACGCGAAATCCCTTGTCAATTTCATCCGTTCCAATTCGTCATTTTGAGAGAACAAGTTTGACAGTTGTTATTCTGACTGTATTATAATATATTATATCATATGTATTATAATGTATTATAACATATGCATATATAAAAATAAAATATAAATTAAAAGAAAAAAATATTTATAATATAGATATTGTTAATATAGTGTTCAATCTTATTTAACTATTATTATGCGATGTTACGTGTATTTGACTTAAAAAGAAATTATACTAGAACGTTCACTATTTTTATATCCAATTATTGTATATAAGTACATATAGCAAATATGACATAAAATATACATATGTTCGAATAATCTTCAATTCCATTTCGATGAGAGGTAGTATGTATTAAAGTATTCAAAGATCGATGCTCAGATCATATACGTTCCGTATAGAAAGTAAACATATAGGTACCTCCGCAGCAGGATACTGCGGCCAAGAGAAGCTGTCTCGAGCTTATGCGGTCGGTGCGTTCATCTGTGAAGTCGCGTCTCCCATGAGTCGGCATTAAATAACGAGCCAACGCGTACTTCGCTTTATATTAACGTATATAAGCAGTAAGCGGGAGAGCACAAGGGTAACATATTCGCTTCGACTAGAGAACCTAGCTAGAGAACGTATGCAGACCGACGTGGATTCCACAAAGTTCGTACGAGTTAACGTCAGCAACTCGTTAATGCGAGAAGCGAGATCAATAAAATATTTCGATCTTGTCGATATACGTATGTAATTATGTATATAGATATAACCGAAAAGAAACATGGTAAATATATATATATATATAGTATATATATATATACCATATATATTAATATATATCATATATATTAATATATATACTATATATACTAATTATTATTATTATTATTATTATTAATAATAATAATGAAAATGATAATGATAATAATGATAATAATGGAATCAACCAGTTCATTAAGAATTAGTATTTGTATTTTTGACGAGAAAAAAAAGCTGTATATATATATATATATATATCGAGTGACAAAAATATTCGAAAATCGATTGTTTATGAAATAAAAAAATTTTTTTTTCCTGTTATGTATCACTAATTGTGATTAACAAAAATATACTATTTAAGGTATCTATATTTAGCTATTGCAATTTTATACACATTATAAATTAATCATTGTTTGAATTTCATGTATATAATCAATATATATACTAATCAATAATAGTAATAATAATAATAATAATAACAACAACAATAATAATAATAATAATGAAAATGATAATAATAATAATGTTAATGATGGAATTAAGCAGTTCATTACGAATTAATATTTGTATTTTTGACGAGAGAAAAAGCCGTATCAAACTACTACATAGTTATTTTTCTATATATCGTTTGTATTTAATGTCATCTTGTAAACAAAAAAAAAAATACGTAGTTCGGTCTACATATTACTTGTAATGCAATAATAACGGTACTAATAATTAATAACATTGAAAAAAAAACTCTTTACGAAATAATAGTAATAAACAATAAATAATAATGTTAATAGTAAAATTACCCAGGAAACTCAAGTAAAGTCGATGTTCTATTTCTATTGTAGAAGAATGTTCTGTTTACACTTAGAAATCCTTCACGCACGACGATCTGAGCAAGACTGCCCAAATAAACATCGAAGTCATCGGTGTTTATATATTTGATGCTTGATATCCAAGATACAAACCGACTCTGAAGAGTTTCGATTACTCAAATATTTCTTTAAACGGATCTATTATTTACCTAATTAAAATTATTTCTAATCGATTATTACAATGTTCTCCAAACGAATAATTAAGCAATAAAAATAAATTTCTATTTTAAAAAATCATTAATTTTCAATTTCTCGTAAATTTTTAAAATTCTGATTTCCTAAGTTCGAATAAAATACGAAAGGATCGACGTCGATCTTACTTGGAACGTAGCGGCGAGTGCTACGAACGGGAGAGGGTGCTTTACACCTCACAGCTTCTCTTCGATAGAAAATCTTGAGGACTTGATCTATATAGGTGATAAAAGCGTGACGAGGAATATATTGCTAGAGAACGAAGCTGAAACGTAGGAGAACGTAAACGACAGATGGAGATGAATGTTGGAAAGCCATCCTTCCTTGTCGATTTCTTTTTTTCCCTTTTATCTCAATGAATAGAACAGAATATAACCTCGATTTCATCCTGTCTCTTCGTAAAATCTATATTATGTAATGAAAAAAAAAAAAATAAATCTCTCTGATAGTTTTTAATTCCACCGTATGATAAAATGCATTAAATAGAAATAATTTAAATAGAAGTCATCCATTATGTCTCGCATATTAAGATTGGTATACCGTATAACATTCGAATGTGACTATTCGTTTAGTTTATGAGAACACATGGTGCGTTCCATTATTCGAGACGACACACGGTAGAGGACTCTGAAGATAGAATGAGGAAGAGAGAGAAAGAGAAAGAGAGAGAGAGAGAGAGAGAGAACCATGTGTTTGCTGCAAGATAAACGGATTAATGTGATGAATGCGTATACATTATGATCATATGTATTCTACTCCTACTTATAAAGCGCTTTTCTTATCTTACGAGAATTCTTGAAGAGGGTTTGAAGCATTAGAACTCGAATTTTCTTCGTTTTACCAACAACACCGGTCTTCTCTTTTAACGAAATCATTCACTGCAAGTCGTGGAACGTAGGTAAGTGAATACATAAGTATAATAGTTAGAAATGTGTATGTTAACTTTTAGCAAAAAAGTTGATACGTGTTTCACACGTACTCCCCAACATTTCGCATAATTATTCCTTTTTCGTCCACGAGAATCCTCGAGAAGTTATTGCAAGACGAGACTTAGTAAAAGTCGTTATGGAACTTTTCGTAATTTCCTTTATTTTTCATTTCGTTAGAAAAGAAAATAAAAGAAAAAAATATAAAAAAACCTGTTAGCGATTTATAAACGAAAGAAATCTTAATAGAAAGAACGTATAAAAATGTAATTAACAGATTATCCAAATGAAATTTTCGATCTTACTGGTTGAAAAGTATATATATATATACATAGAGAAAGAGAGAGAGAGAGAAATATATATATATATATATATATATATATATATATATATATATATATATATATTATACATAAATAAAGAGAGAACGTAGTCGCATTAAACGACCCCGAAATATCCTCACGTTCGTGACAACGATGATACGCAATTTCAAGGGAAAATGGTTTCCTTTGGAGAGAAATATCGCGTAGCTCGTGCACGCAAGGAAAATTACAAAGCCGCTTGGTTGGTCGTTCGTTCGTTCGCTCCTCTCGTTGTCCCTGTCATCATTGTACGTACTCCTTTCGTCGTTACTGCAATAGGAGAGAAGAGAGAGCAAAAGAGAGAAACGTCATGACGTTCATAGAAAACGAGCTTAGATAATGAAACGGCAATTAATGATAAAATTTAGGTCAACAAAAGAAACGTTAAACGTTTCTCTCGCGTATTTTCAAGATAAAAAAAAGAAAAATAGAAAGTGATAGTTAAATGGCGAATAAAATAGAAAAGATTGAAAAATTTTTTCTTGAATTAAAAATAGTATAAAGTATGTTGTAATACTTTGATGCGGTCGACGGCACCTGATTAAAGTCCTTTCTTTCGCGATGCTATCGTACAGGGAATTAACTTAAATTACACCTGTTACAATAGACGACTTGGCGAGGGTAAGTTTCGGACAAATACGTAACAAAAGAAAAAGTGACTAAGAGAGAGGGGAGGAATGGAGGAAAAGGAATAGAGACGAACGCGGTTAAAGAAGTAAGCGAGCGAGACGAAGGCTGGAAAGTCGTAAATAGGGGAACAAGAAGGGGAGAAAGAAGAAGGAATAAGAAGAAATAGAAGAAGAATAGAGGGGGATGTGGGGGAACTTAATTAAATTGTTTTTAAAGCACAGCATTTACGCGAATGCTTCTATGAATATTAAAGTCTCGATTAATTAGTTTCTCGAAATGCGAGAAAACGTTCCTCTCCTCCTTCTCCTCCTTCTCTCTTTTTTTTCCTTTCTTTTTGCCGTTCGAGTTGTACTTAAGAAAAACTTATTTTCGAATGACTTCGAAAGCGTTATGAGAAAAAAGAGTTCCTTTTATCTTTCCTTTTCTCTTTTTTACATTTAAGAGGACGATTACGCCCACAATCTTAACCGTCACGAAATTCGCGAATTTCGGTGAAACGATCCGTTCCTCTTGATAAAAACTATATCTACCTATTACGTGGCCTCGTCATACGAGGTATCATTAAACGCCCACGTAGACCTATTAAATTTCCTCTCTTCGGTTTGCACACATACATATATGAGCATACACATACGTCGTGTGATCGCATCACGAAGATCTTACCTCGTTTCGTTGCTACGTACACACCTATGTATGCAACAATATCTCGTCGAGATATATCGAGAATAACGATCGAATGCAAATTCGTCGATTATTATAATCGACCTGCGTATTCGCCATTGTATCGATCGTTCTGAGTTTTACATAAGCGTGCGAGAGAGAGAGAAAGAGAGAGAGAGAGAGAGAGAGAGAGAGAGAGAGGGAGAGAGAGAGGGAGAGAGAGAGAGAGAGAGAGAGAGAGAGAGAGAGAGAGAGAGAGAGAGAGAGAGAGAGAGAGAGAGAGAGAGAGAGAGAGAGAGAGAGTTCCCGAACATGTAATATCGTAACACATCGCGTTTAATAAACTCCGGCTATTAATCATCGACAAGTTTACGAACTTTCCTCGATATTCGAGCTGGCGAATCGTCTTCGTAATCGCTGCATAGTAATTATCGAACAACCGCCTCTGTGCCGCCTTTCTTTTAACCTTCTGATTGATGACATCCCGTAGTGACGCGTAAAGTGCAAAATTCTGCTTATCCTTTTGTTAACCGGCTCATCTAATAATCGGAAATCCATTCATTGAAAATCATCTTACAAAGAGACAACTTTGTAACCGAGATAACAGTTTCATCATGATCGATCCCTTGCAATGCTACATTGAAGCTTTTGTGATCGCTCAACTCTAAAGCTTAATATACACGTGTCTTTGATTAGCAATTTCGATCTATGGAAATTGCATTAAGTTCGTTACCAAATGGTTACGTAGTAAATATATATATATATATATATATATATATATATATATATATATATGTTTGTGTAGTTTATTAACATTATTGACAGACTAATACGAAATTTCACCTTACACGTGACATTCACAGTGACATTGTCTCATGAGATCTTAACATAACTATAATTGTGTAAACAGAAATAGACAAATTTCAATTCGACTATCTTAACGCTTCATCAAATCTCATTCAAGCATGGTTGTTCGTGTAATTGAGAAGATTTATGGATTATCAATTAAATTCTACGCTTGAGCGCGTTGAATAGCAAATAGGGCAAAAAAGAAAGAGAAAGAGAAAGAGAGAAAGAAAGAAAGAAAAAATGAAACAGCGAGAGAAAGAGGGAGAGAGAGTGAGAGTGAGAGAGAGGGAGAGAAAGAGAAAGTTAGATAAAAAAATCTCTAACGACGTGAAAACAGGATTCTAACACCCGCCTCAAATTTTCGATCGTCAAACCAAACGAAATGTGGTAAAATATCACAAGAAAAAAATTCAAGAAAATAATCGTCCCGTCGAAGGAATTATTGCATTTTCCAACGTGCGTGGAAAAATAATCATCTGTATGAAGATGAGAGAAAAAATAGACAGAGAAAGATAGAGGGATAGGAAGATATATAGAAAGAAATGTGTCGAGGGCTGCAAAACGACGACGTTAGATGATAATGTATTCCAAACGGAAGAACAATAACCCCGATAACGTATGGAGACATGGTCGGTCGTTGGAGTTAACTTTTGAAACTCCTGACTGCGTTGTCGCGGCCGCGGTTCTTGTGGTTTACGTCGTCCTTCTACTGTCATAGGCGAATGCGAGCTCATGATTTATACTAACAATAATTTACGAGCTTTTCTCTAACTTGTCGCGAAATCCGTATCTTCTCGTAGATGGCATCAAACGCTAAGGAGATGTGTTTATGTTTAATGAAGAAGCCCAATTGTTTATAGAATGAAAGATAAAGAGACAAAGAGAGAGATAGAGAGAGATAGAAATATTTCAAAAATTACACAAATTATAATAAAGTTAAATATCAAATAGAATTTGAAGGATCAAGTTACAAACAGCAGTTCAGTTTAATTATAAAGCATATCTCTTAATGATAAACAGAAAGTGTAGTAAAATACATATATATATTTTACTTACTTCTCTAGATATTGAGAAACCAAGAGAAGAAGAGAACGAAAAAGACAGAAAGAGAGAGGGATAGAAGAAAGATGGAGACACAGAGAAAGATAGTAGAAAGAAAAGAGAGTTGAGTACGCGGCAAGTTTCGGATTCGAATCGAGTGAGACGTAGGATAACACGAAAAAGCGATTACGGTGGTGCTTTAAAGGAGAGAAAATGCGTTGTCCTTGGGAATCTAGAACAAAAGTGGTGAGAGAACAACGCATTCTAGTGACCACGAAGAGAGTTCAGTCCTTTTCACGTCGTCGATCTTGAAGAAGAAGAAGGGTTGCAACATTGAAAGATTTCCACTTCATTTTTCTTATTTTCTTATTTTCTTTTCCTCCTCTTTTTCTACCATTCCTTTCACTTTAAGACGAGCGTCGACATAAAGATCTTCAAAAGAGGTAAGGTACCTATTTTCGTTGAGATAGAAGAGGCAATAACGAGAACGTCGGACGCAGCGTCTGGACCATTTCCAAAATGATCTTCGAAACAAAAGCGAGAGAGGTGGAATACCGCGAATGGCGGTCAAATTCACGGAGGATATTAAAGAGAAAGAGAGATAGAAAGATATCGAATCGACGATATCGCGTCGCCTTGATAAAGCGACGAAGAAATTCTCTATAAGTCACGCGACCGACGGCATCTTGGATACTCTCCAAAATAGACATATACACATACACACACAAACAACACACACGTATATACACAAAATGTGTCACCTCATTTTCTTTCACGAGGGCCCTTTCTCCTTAAGGAATAATAATACGATAAGCGAAACGAACCTCACTACAGGGACGATTTTTCGTTGGATTAAATAGATTAGCTTCTACCTCGTATGCTCTCTTTCTCTCTCTCTCTTTTTCCCTCTCTCTTTTTCTCTCTCCCTTTTTCTCTCTCTCTCTCTCTCTCTCTCTCTTTCTGTTTCTCTATTTTATAGCGATGAAATTCAACGCAGTTTTCGCAACGTGATCGACATTTCGTGTATACCACGAAGTTGGTTCACCGAGTGCACACGTTTAACCGAGATATACTGTAAATGAAATTGTAATTAAAACGTCACTGGCTTTGGTCTCTAATAAAAATTCTATCCACTTGATGCTTTGTTATCGCATGTGAATGTACGCGTATATGTGTGTTCATTTTTACGGTTTTCTTCTTTTTTATTTTCTTTCTTTTTTTCTATTTTTTCTTTTTCTTTTTATTCTCGTCCACATTTTCTTTCATTTTTTTAAATTTCCTCTTCTTTTATTTATCTATATTCATCTTTCTTTTCTATAATAAATACAATTTCCTTTACATTGTGCTCAAATGACTCGAAGAATCGCGAGTATCTTTCTTCTCTTATAATTTTATTATTATTATTATTATTAGTATTATTAATTCTCTTGTTACAAGACATCCACGATCTCAGAAAACTGTTGTGGCTTTATTAAACGAACAATGCAAAGATATCAGACGAAAAAGCTTTTATTAAGGTTTATCAAGTATACGCAGCCAGTTTAAATGAGACGAATACAAAGATTTCGTGATTTTCTTTGACAAAGTAAAATCTTAATTACATTGAGATATATATAATTCTATATATATATATATATATATATATATATATATATATATATATATATATATATGTTGAAGAACATGACGTTGCATAATAGCGTACGTGGTACGTCAAGATACGAGAAATTTCCTGGAGGAAATGGGAATCGGGTTTGAGAAGTGAGAAGAAGGGGAGAGATAAACAGATAGACAGACAGACAGACAGACAGACACAGAGACAGAAAGAGAGAGAGAGAGAGAGAGAGAGAGAGAGAGAAATAGGTAGGAGGAATAGTCGAGAAACGTGTGACAAACGCGTGCACGTATGCATAGAAAATCGTACGCGTCTATTCTGATCCTCGTGTCATCGAATATCTTCTGTGGATTCGCTTTGCGTGAACAAATAATCCGTTTAGGCAAAATGCCTATATTCTTTATAAAACAGACAATAATTAAATGTACGAACATTGTGCAATAAATGATACGATTCTATATGAACATTCTATCTATCTGATTCTACGTTCTGTTATGTGATCTTCCGTTTTAATGAATCCACAGTAACATTGAAAATCGTTAGATTAAAATCTTCCAAAATATTCCCAAAAGATTATCAAATATCGTATGATATTTTATAACACATTTCCCTTCGGGATATCTATTTTAACAACCCTTCTTTTTAAAAACAAATTTAACGACCAACACATCGTGCATCGATTGAAATTAAACAGACCATATATATGTGTATGTGGCATGCGCACGCGCTATCTATCGAAAGCACCTAAATGGAGAAAATTTAGAGATAATTCGAATACTTCATACTCGAGTTTCGAAAGTATCGAACGAATGGAAATCGAGAGAGATGAAATTAGAATATAAATGCGAATTCGATCGTTCGACGTGTCGAATATACTATCGAAATTGTCGATGTAAATAGATAGAAAGAAGAAAGATATGCAGGAAAAGGAGGAGATAGAGTAGGAGAGAGAAATCCAAGAAAATTTAACGACTCCTTTGAGAGGACCGTTTGTAGATAAGTTTTATCGTGTAAGGAGTGTAAAGAGAAGAAGGAAGAGAAGGATATGGAAGAGGAAAAGAAGGATGTGAAGGAAGAAGAGGAGAAAAAGGTGGAGAAAGAAGAAAAAGTTCGCTGTCTGACAGATGTTGAAATCGACATGCACAATTGACACTGGAAAGAGAGAGAGAGAGAGAGAGAGAGAGAGAGAGAGAGAGAGAGAGAGAGAGAATTTTTCCTAACGTATTGAATGTGATCGTTCGACGTGCCCGAACCAAATGGTCCTGGATGGTTAAATCGTACAGCTTATTACTCCAAATTCTATGTCGACGAAGAGTTAGGAGGCAATAAAAATGTCATGGATAAAATGCTATATCTACGTGAGAGATTTTAAAGAACTTTTCGAAAATTGAAGTAAATCAGACAGGGAAAAACGAGAGATAAAAAAAGATAGATAGATAGATAGATAGATAGATAGATAGATAGAGAGGGAGAGAGAGAGAAAGAGAGAGAAAAAGAGAAAATAAATAAACAGGTAAATATATACTTGTAAGATAAAATTTAAATTGGTCATTTCGAGTTGAAGTAAAGTCGGGATGAAAAAGTTTATTCGTCGATAGTTTATACGATCTATTGAAAAAGAGATTGAAAACTTAAATTGAATTAATATATACATTATATAACTACCTATCCCCCTACATATATTTATAGAACAGGTTAGAGGGAGAGAGAGAGAAAGAGAGAGAGAAAGAGAACGATACGATAGAAGAGTTCGATTAAAACAAGAGAATAAACGAAAAAAAATCTAATATATTAGTCAGAATGAGTACGAAATTGTTAAACATGATAAATAGAAATTAAAAAGTAATCGATAGCTTTCAAGAAAAAAATAGATAAAGATACATCATTTCTCCTACTAGATAAACCATATCTCTATGGCTTATTGTACGAAGAACCATTTTGGCACCAGTCCACGATGCACGTTGAACTCCGGAAAACTTAAAGTTAACCGAAACAGTGACTCAAAATAGACCTTCGCCACGTGGCAAGAACGATGAACAAGAAGAAGAAGAAGTTGAAGGAAAAGCAAGTTCGCGGACAAGAAGTCTTCACGCTAGAAAGCTGATCTCTCTCCCTTCCCTCTCTCTCTCTCTTTTTCCCTCTCTCCTTCTATCTACCTATCCATCTCTCTCTATCTTTCTCACTCTCTTACTCTTCGGATGCACTTGGAAGAGTTTAAACGATTCAAGCGTTCTGAAACGAGTTTCATCGAGTGTCGTCGATGGAATGCGAATGAGCGATACTCCAGGAGAAACGTGACGCCCGTCGAGCCTTAATCGAGTTTTCCAACGTCTTCTAGTTCGATAAGGAATTCCGGCTTACCGGCTGTTTAATGAAACTCTCTTTCCTCCAAAGTCAATCCCCATTCTATACGACCCATTAGCATCAAGAATACAAGCATTTCTTCTTTTCCATGAGAAACTATTCTTTCGATACTGATATATAAAAGCTGATGGACATACCAATACGATATTCTCCATACAAATATATAAATACATAGGCTAGGTATTAACGTAAAACATAGTTTTAAATCATCGAAATCCCAAATTACGAGCACCGAAAATGTCCAACCTTATCGATACCAAAACAGCAGAATAATTGGAGAATATCGCTAGATATACAATGCAATGGTATAACTTCTCTTATACATAACAGGAACGTACCTAGTTTGTTAATACAAGGTAGAGAAAATCCGACTCTTTATCATCATATTCAAAATTGCATGCTCTCTCTCTCTCTCTCTCTCTCTCTCTCTCTCTCTCTCTCTCTCCCTCTCTCGTATAACTCATATGAGTAAATACAATAGGGACACAAGTTGCACGCATCTCTATATAACGAGAGAGCAATGAAAAGAGTAAAACGAGAGAGGAAAAGAGGGAGAGAAAGAGAGAGAACATGAGAAAGAGATAGAAATATAACTGGGGCTTTTGGTACGCGAGCTGATAAACGTTGCCCGTTAAATTGGGGCGTCATCCTGTCAAAGCCGACCCGAAGAAAATCCCATTTATTATGTCGCAGTCAAAATTGTAACGCGCCATTTACAAAACGTTTGAAAAATATTACCAAGCGATTCAAAACGATTCATCCCCCGTGACGGAAACGATATGTCCTATATTTTATATACTTTTTAATGAAAAAACGAAACGTTTGATTTGTCGATTATTAAGCGAATCCTATTCTATTCACAAAATGAACTTAAACTCTCGATCGTAACTTCGAAACTGATCCTCGGTTAACAAAGACGAATTCGAATTTCAGTGGATGTTCTTTGCCGATTAAATTCATTCCAAATGCTATGGCGTATTCGCTGTAAAAAACTGAAAATTCATAGCAAGCTGGTTACATGGTAGATAAAGAATAAAGGAAAAAGAAAAACAAAAAAGAGAAAGAGAGAGGACAATAGAACGTTATAAAATGAGAAAAAAGTTTGATACTTTTTATACCGATTATTAATTAACACACTTCGTTGACTTTTTTCCCTATCAACGATAAAAACCAACAACCACAAAATAAATTTCTATTGATCAGTATACTATTGTACTCTTTTTTTCTACTCCCTTGTTCCAACTCTCTCTCTCTCTCTCTCTCTCTCTCTCTCTCTCTCTCTCTCTCTCTTTCTCTTTGCGTGTCTCTTTCTTTCTTTCTCTCTCTCTCGATTTTTTAATCATGAACATTGGTATGTTCATATGGTTAATTTCCAGACTCAAAACATAGACAGCGTATTCGCAAATAACCGAAATACCACTAGAAATCGTAGGAAAATATTTTAGTTAGAGAATTTTTTTGTTATCGGGCAAATGCCTTTGGAACAATAATTGCTATGTTTACTTTTGTCTATGGTTATTTGATCGGTAAATAAATCTTAATAAGAATATCGCACCGTTCATTTCTCTTGTGTTTTTATTTTTTTTTTTAATAAAAAAATAAATTTAATTAAATAAAATAAATATTTGTTTTCCATTTTTTTATTTTTTTTATTTTTTCGTCGATATCTTTCCTTTTTTACGGTGCTAATAATGAAAAAAAAGGAAAATCAAAAAAAAACGAAAAAAGAAATAAAAGAAAAATATAAATTGGAAAATGATTTCCAGCCAATATATCGATGAGTACTTTTTTCAAGAGAAATCATTATGATATTTCATTTCACTATATGTTCCTATACACGAGTATGTTTTCTTCGAATCGGTATCAGATTCGACTAACTCGTTCGTCGGCTGGAATTAGCCGATTGAACCGATTGAATCAATTAAACCTCGATGAACGAACGACGCTCCCTGTAATTCTGTAATTTTAATCGAACGCTAACAACGGCTAAAACAATTAAGCTTAATTCCATTGGCGATCGAAAATTCGAATTTAAAATGAAACGAAAGCATTACAGTACTGTGTTACCGAGGAAAATTAGCCACGTTCATAAGCGGAACATAACGCTTGCACAATGTCCATTCTCGTATAGCCATAGTTCGAGGGCATTCATTCAAACGACTTCTCGCTGCCAGCTGAAAATTTTGCTGCATTAAAGAAAATTTCGCTCTCGGACAGTAACCAACCATTTGGGATATTATACAAAAATGGATGGGAAACATTTTATTTTTTTTTCCATCCCTTCCTCCCTCTTGCACCAGAATATTTCATTCTAACCGATATACGTAAATCTATTATAATATTTTTGTTTTTATTTTATCTATTTCATTGTGTTTAAAAATGATCTCGATTTTGATGATTCGACGAAAGATTAATTTTCTTTCTAATATTAAATAAAATATATTTGCCAATATCGTGACGTAATTAAAAAAATATCTTTGCTTCGAGAAATTTAAAAAAAAAGAGAAAAACAAAAAAAAATGATTAAGAAAGGAACGAAAAACCGAATACGTTAGAGTTCTTTTTAAATTTCGTAAGAAAGAATCGAAATATAGCTACCACCTGGTATAATACATCTTCGGCATTCCAATAGAACGATGTGCAGTATTTCTTCTCATGCATCCCTTGTGCTCGTTTTCCCTAGCATTCTTTCTTCTACCGTCGCGAATGTCGTTTTAGCTGAACAGAAATAATCTCGAAAGAAAGAAAAAGAAATAAAGAGAAAGAGCGAAAGAGAGAAGCACAAGCAAAAGGTTAAACAAAAACGGCTCGTCCAAAAACACTCTCGTCTTTTTATTGTCTCGAAAATATTCGTGCTATTTTGGAGAACATCGAAATTCCACGAGGATAGGAATACCACCACAGATAGAATAGGAAATGACGGGATAGAGAGGAGAAAGAGAAGAAAGGAGGGAGCGAAGGAGAGAACAAAAAAGGGAGGAAGGGAGAGAGGAGAAAAAAGGAACAAGCAAAATGGAGACCTTTTCACGATGAAATCGACAGGAATGATAAGCGATTCTTTCCCAAATGAAAACGTTCGACGTTTTCCATTAGCAGCTGGGAATGGTACTTCAGAAGTAAAATTCAGATTGGTATCTCCTGTTTCTGGTGTAGATTAACGAGTCTCGATATTGCACATGTATATTCCAAACGATCAATTTTCAGGTGGCAATTAAAAATTGATGTGAATGAAACTATGAAGAAAGATCAATTGTCGCTACCAAATGATTTCTTCTTTCATATCTTTCGACGAAAGTATGACGATTCATCGTAGTACAAACATGGTTTAGTGTACACATGAATGTCGCGTCTGTTTATGATCGGTCACCTCCCTTCCCCCTTGCCACCACACATCTACCACTTCTGGTGATCCATTGTGCGAATTTTCCATTGAGGCCGCTTGTAATTATTTTATGATAAAATGAAACATGATCGTGAAATGCTTCGTAATATTATCAACTGTATTTAATGTATTTATTATCGTGTATAATGCAATTTTCTTTCACGACACGACATCTCGATAGTTGATGCAACGCGGTGGACAATTTTCGACTCATAAGAAGAGAATGTGCTGATATTATCTTCAAGTTATCAATCGTTTCTTTGAAAATGTGCTTTTAATATCAATTATTATTTTTTATTATTATTATAAGCCGGTGATAACAATAGCAAATAATAAATAACAATACGATATGAATAAAAGATTATATCAATCAGTCTGATCTGATTTCAAATATAAAATAATAGTTTTTATATTTTGTCATCCAAAGTATTCGGCATGGACATTCGACAGTCCATTAAACTATTTTCTCAAATATTATTTACTATTATATGGAACAATTACTTTCGAAAAGATTAGTTAGATATCAGGAAATGATGAAAAAACATTTTTTAATTAACAATAATAATTATATATTGCATGTTTATGACATGTATCATATATTTATATTTTTCTCTTAATTTTCAATAATTATCTTTTTCAAGTTTATACATATCATAACTCGTGTTTTATAGAAGTTTACAAAAAAAGAAAATAAAAAAAAAAAAACAAAACAAATGCAATAAAGTAAACCATCCATAGCTCATGCGGCTTGAATGGAAAATCACGTGAAAATAGCCTGACATTAAACATGTTAATTGCCTAAATTATGCTCTGGTTAAGCTTGTAGAGAATAGAGACTATTAGTATGAAATTTGGAAGGAAAATCGATGGTACGTAAGAGGACTTGACGGCTATCAAGAGAGAGTATGAGAGAGCAAGTAAGAGAGTAAGAGAGAGAAACAACCATCAGGGACTTTGAGTTTGCCATCACAAGTACTTTCTGGGATATAATCGCACGTCGAAACGTAGCATGAGTAATGAAATTCAGCTTCGTCCGTGACATCAGTTCTCGCCTGTTTCATACACGTGCGTATAACCTACTTTTTTTCGCTGACAAGCAAGACGACGAAAAAAAAAATAATAATGGCATTTCTGAAAATTTTGCACGACAAAATTGTTACTGCCTAACAATTTCCTCTTAAAACCAAAAGTAAAAAAAGGAAAGCAAAAAAGATAATAAAAAAGAAAAGCAAGAAAAAATAAAATAAAACAAAATTCAGAACTCTGATAATATTCCTTGATTTTAAATAACAATGAAAAAAGAACGTTCGAAACAATCGATCAGCGTTAAATAGTGCGCGATATTGAACTCCCCCTCCTCTCTCTCTCACTTTTTCCTGTCTACTATAACGACCAAATATATAATATATGTATTTTTGAAGCTAGAAATGTGCAAATTGGGTAAAAAGAAAAAAGAAAGAAAAGAAAAAAATTCTATACCACGAAAATCCTGGTGAACGTCGTTCCTAACATGATCTATAGGATACATGGAGTTATATACGTACGCTAGTTTGTAAAAATTTGTCGTGTTAAAGGATTACGGAACCCTTTGTCCAAAAAAAAAAAAAAAAAAAGAAAAAAAAATGAAAAAAATCTACGAGGCGACGGATCACTTTGGGCCGATGTTCGATCAAACCAGATAGATACCCGATGATGTACTCTCGAAACGAGGCATCCCGTTGATATTCGCGCTTCCACATCTATCCCATAAAATCCACGCTGCTCTTCCTCCTTTAATCTCGTGGATTTTATATTACTAACGCACACGACAGTAGTATTCATACTGCAAATTTGTGCATATTCGACGAAATGATTTTGTAAAAATATTAAAAAAGAAAAAAGAAAGAGAATCCTTTGAATTCGAATTAAATATATTTACTGTATTAATATATTTAATTACAAATTTATATTGGAACGGTAGAATTTTGTTCAATTATTATTTAAAATCAAAATATTATTTTTCAAAAGTTTCAAATATCATTTTTGTTCAATTATATCAAGTTTATTCGACATGCATGCGCAAGCACAATCGCTTTAACTTGTTACGAAACAAAATTCATGGGAATAAAATCGTAAAATGATAATATTTCAACAAAAATATGGAGGATAAAGAGGGAAATTTATCTTTAACAGAAAAAATAAAAAAATAATAAATAGAAACAAACATTAAAATATAAAAGATAAAAGGAAATTACTTGTATTTGAATAGTTTGAAAACCATTACACAGCATATGGATGCAAGAGTACGACGGAAGAATAGGGAAGAGAGAAAAAGAGAAGAAAATTACGAAAAAAAAGAGTCAACTATGCGAAGACACGGTGTATAACCATCGATAAGCGCGAGCTATTTCTGCTTCATCGCATGCCAAGCCATGAACTCCGTTATTCCGCTCTTCTAGACGCCATGCAGAGTTTCCGACGAACATGTAGAGAACGTAAACGCTTTTGTATGAAAAAACAATGAAACTAGGAACGAAAATACCAATTCAAATTTTTTCGTATTCATCGATCTTATCCTTTCATCGTTTTATTCACGTGATTACTGATCGAAAGCGATTATAGAAGAAAAAAGTAATACAATAAAGAATGAAAAAATAAAAACCGAGATGAAATCCAGTTTTTCTTTCTCTTCTTATTTACAAAATTAATAAACGCAGTTAATAATAGGCTCGAACAAAAAACAGGCTAGAGGAAAAAAATTCGAAATATTAAAATCATTGAAATGATGATTTACCTCTTTCTCTCTGTTTCCATCTGTATTTTTCTTTTTCTTTTTCTTCATTTCTCTCTCGTTCTTTGATACTTCTAGTCTGACTAATCCAGGACTGTGGAATGGAATCTAATTTTTTAACAACGAAATAAACCCAAGTTTTCCAGCGTATTGCCATCGGCTGAAAACCTTTGAAGTATCGTGGTGGAATTTAACTACGCGATTCTTTTCTTTAACGAGATAAATTTATCATTTATAATGGGAAACACGTTGAACCGCCTTTTGAATTCTTGAGTATAATCGAACTAACATCGTAAGTAACACAGTACTTATAATTCTAGATTTGTAATGATAAACTAAAATTATATATTTATTCTTTGCATGGGATCGTGATCTGTCTATTCCTAAAAAAAAGGAGAAAGGAAAGCAAGAGAGAGAGAAAGAAGACAGAGAGAGAGAGAAAAGAAAAGAACATTCAAGTTTTATAACGAAAACAAAAGAAATATAGTAAGAGATCATACTTTTTATCGACGTATATAAAGATTGACATCTATTATTATCGAGGTCTCTGAGATAAATGGCGCTCCAAGCTGTACCAAGGAGGAATGAAAGGGGAAGAAAAAATAAAAGATAAAATATTACATAAAAGTGTATATAATAGTTCTTGGTTACGTATCTACGTTACTCGTTACGATAAAGAAGAAATATATATATCTAAAAAATGAAAGGATAAGAAAGGAGAGGAGATCGATGAAAACAGAAATATCCGGAGGCTGAAAATCAAGAAAGTGAAGGAATGTGATGTAGACAATTACTTAGAGAGTAATATAAAGAAAGATAAAAGAGAAATATCTGTGTCGTAGCCGCGTTAGGTATTTAGTGCACAAAATAGTATCATGGACCGACGAACCCGCATAAAGGTATGCGTTTAAAGCGAATGATATGGAGGTCAATACGAAAATTTCAAGTAGGACGTGAAAGCATCAGGGAAAAACGGGTAAAGGAAAGAAAGAGATAGATAGATAGATAGATAGATAGATAGATAGATAGATAGATAGATAGATAGATAGATAGATAGATAGATAGATAGATAGGTAGATAGATACATAGAGATAGGTAGATAGATAGATAGATAGATAGAAATAGATAGATAGATAGATAGATAGATAGATAGATAGATAGATAGATAGATAGATAGATAGATAGGCAGACAGATAGGCAGTCAGGAAAACAGACATACATGCAGACATACATTCAGATCGACAGACGGACGGACGGACAGGCAGACAGACATAGATAGAGGATGGAAGCTATGAATGAAAGGAAAAGATGTAGAAAAAAAACAAACAAAAAGCAGACATTTTTTGCAGATCGATTTCCCGTTGCGTCTGGGTTGTGTTAAATTGCAACTAAGGCATCTCTTGCATAGAGAGATATACATTAAGGAAGAATAAAAAAAAAAGAAAGAGAAAGTAAAGCCATGAACTACGACACGTGCGTTAGCAATGAAAAGCACTTCTAAGTAAATTGCTAGTCATACGTATAACGATACTTACAGGCTGCAGTAAACATTATACATTTGAGTGAATGAGTACAACACAGATATACGAGCAAAATATAGTGAAGGAAAAATGGAACATATAAACGAACAAGCATCTTCTTTTCTCCTACATTCTTCCTGTTATTCCCACCATAATCCAATAAACGAAGAGCTAGAGGGAACCATTTTGATACACGTTTCGAACTCCATTGTACCTGTTGTGCAACGTCATTCGGACCGGTGACTCTCATGCACCGTATATGAAACTTTCCTAGCACCCTTCCCCTTCCTTCCTTCCTTCCTTCCTTCCATCCTTCCTCTATTTCTATCATTCTTTCTCTTTAAACTTCCTATCTTTTCTAAGTAGCAAGTAGGTCGTTCCTTTCATTCCCGAAAAATGTTGGTTCGGTTACTGCATTGAATTTCTCTCTCTCTCTTTCTCTTTCTCTATGTTCTTTTTTCTTTGAACTAGTATTCTAACTTATTAGTCTAGCTTCTATTTGTATTCTCTCATATACGAAAATAATACCATCGCAATGTAATATACAAATATACCTTGGTTAAGTAGATATATCCTAATAAACTCGTTTTATACACAAAGAATGTTTGGTGTAATTTCAAAGGAAAGATTAAAAAAAAAAGAAAAAATCAAATAAGATGAAGAAGGAGAAACAAAGAGAACCATAAATAGAGGCCTACAATTATAAAAGAGCTATGAAACGAACGGTCTGATCGCAAGGCGTAATCTCTTGTAATTAATCGCCACCAAGCGGTATTCGTGGTTTAAACGAAGTAAAAGAAAGAGAAAGACACATACATACATACATACATACATACATACATCCATACATACATACATACATACATACATACATACATACATACATACACACACACACGCACACACACCACAGAGAAAGAGAGATAGAGCTGAATACCCCTTCGTTTTTTCTTTCTATCTCGGCCTTTTCTTTTCTCTCTTCTACTCGAAAAGATCTCGTATTCGAGAGTGCCCAAATCTGCTTAATTACCTACCGCTCATTTGATTCCCACCTCCTCTTACTGTTTCATCTTCATCTTCTTCCTCTTCCTCTTCTTCTTCTTCTTCTTGTTCCTCTTCTTCGGCAAAAGTAAAAGGATCATTTAAAGGCAACGACGAATTCACCTTGTCTACGAACCAAGGCTCAAGAGGGAATATAAATGCGAAGATTTGTCTCGTTTCTGAAACCTACATCCGAAGACTCTTATCAAAAGAGGAAGAAGGACCGAACGTCTGGCAAGTGTCTCTAGTGATTTTCGAGATTTCAATGACCGTTAAACTTGAAAAAACAAATAATGGAGAAGAATGATCTCTTTGTAAAAGTAAGTAATTATATGTTTCTCTTATCGTATAGATAATTGTGAATTGTTTATATACTACGTGTGATCCATGATAAAGTCCGTATTAACAAAAAAAGAAAAGAAATGTAAAAGAAACAACATATCATTAGATGACATCTAATCATAATTATATATTTATTATTTATTCAATTATATTGGACCCAGACATTAAAACAGATTTACTCATAGTAGTCATTCTACGTTTGTAAAAAAAAAAATGATATACTAGTTACGCATATTATTCTATATAGACGTAAGTAGGGATATTTTATTAACGATACTTCGAGAAGAGAAACTAACTTCTGAAAATCTGATGTACGTGAAAACCACGAATTATTTACGGACCGACAGCGTGTTGCAACAGTCGTGAGGTGGCGGCACATGATAAAAGCATTTGTCATCGGTTCGGCTTTTGGTTTCGATTATCAATACGTCTGGCTATACCGAATAGATATACGTACACGATAACCAATAGTTATTTATGCACGTTCGTCTCGATTTTCGTTCTACATTCACTCCTTATTTCTCTCTTTTTTTTTTTTTATATATATACCAACCTTTCTTTTTCTTCTCAGTCAACTCTATTCGATTTATTTTTTACAATAATGAACTATTATCGAAAAGTAATTAACCTTTTCCTGATATAACAATTCTCGAATAAAAATTATTAACAATTCATAATTAGGTATTTTTTCTTATTTTTTTTCTTTTTTTAATAAATCTTCGCGCTCTCTCTCTCTCTTTCTCTCTCTTTATGCATCAATATTTAAACAACGTAATCTAAAAATTTAATTATTGAAGTTTTTAATTATTATTACCATTTCTATTCGCATTAAATGAGCATATGGCACTGCGAAATACGAGTAACCTTTTGTAATATTTATTCAGCCAATTTTTCTTTCGCGATTTTCTTTCTTTTAACTTTCTTCTCGTCTTTTTTTCGCAGTATAGCGATATACAATGAAAGGCCAAAACGTATAAAAGTTATGACTTCTGAAACAAGCACTTCAAAGAAAGTCGACGGTCTTTTTCGTTGTTTAGAAATGAAGACGAAAACCAACGACAAGACGAATCTCGTCTTCCGTTGTACGTACATTCATTCGTAAAGGAGAAATAAAATGAAAAAAAGAAGTGTAGAAGGATGGAAGTGATAGGATGTGAATCCTCTCCGCTCTTTTCTCATTTTACCTACTTTCATTCTTTCTTTTCAAAACGACTACGTTGTAGAATTTTCGAAAAATCACGCAGAACGATGTGCATGAGGCCCATTCCTCCCTTATCGCCTCGTAAGATCGATTCCATTCATGTTTCGATCCGAGAGCCGTTATAGATTTTATGTATCCCACGATTGAGACAGGATAGTACAACTTCCATTTCTGGAGTACCCTGCTGATCTTCTATCGTCCTCATATCCGTAATTCCACTAAGGGAGAAGAAAAGAGATACACGCTAGTCCATTTATTTATACTTTCTTCGGATCTTCCAAGAGAGCAACTTACGATATCTTCTCGATAAGATATTCCGTCGTATATTTTGAGTATCAAAATTATCATCTATATCCGAAGGTCGATCGAAAAGAACGTTTTCTTGGTTATTGTCAAATATATGGATATAAAAAAGAAAGAAAGGAAAAATAATAAAAGAAATCGACTTATTTATCGATCTTCCGATTATTAAACATTTAACGTAAGTATTAAGAATAACGAAAAAAATGAACGCTCAAAAAAAACAGCTACTAATTGTTTGATCAGTATTTATAATAACAGAAACCTATTTATATCGAATAGCTTTTATTACATATCGATATTTTTGAAATATTGATTAAAAGTGTATAAAAATAGTTAGACCTAATAAATAACAGCTTAAAGAAAAATTATTAATGATTAATATTGATTCATTTACCGCTCAATCTAAAATGTAAAATTTTCTTCTTTGTTCTTAAAGATATTATTATATAACATGTAGATGAAAAAAAAAGAAAACATCTTTATCGATTCATATGTACCTACACAAACACAAACACACACACACACACACACACGCCATTCAAGCAAATTTATTATTATATAGAAATAAATATATTGGTACTGGTGAATACAAACAAACGATAACGGGAATATAACCGCCAATAGAATGGACGTTTCTGGATAGAAAGAGAAATACGATGAAGTCTGTAGAATCTATCGAGAATGAACGATGGATGACGTGCGCAGCAAACAAACACGAGCTAACCCAAGGAAGGAATGAGAATAGAGAGAAAGAAAAAAGAGAGGGGGAGAGAGAGAAAGAGAGAGAGAGAGAGAGAAAGAGAGAGAGAGAGAGAGAGAGATGTGTATGCGAGTTTTCTCCACCTTCGGCGTTATGCCACTAATATTTCATCGAGTCTTCCTGTCATTCGTCGATTCGGTTCAGCTCGATGCCACGCGACCGTTTCCTGACTTTTATTTTCCTTTCCTATCCTAAACCGCACAACACAAGTTCTTCACATACCATAGATGCGTACGTACGTAAGTATGTATGTATGTGTGTACGTATGTACGAGCCTATATATGTGTATTTACCAATATACCGATGTCTATCGTGTTTACACGCAAAGGGCTTTCCTGAACGAACTGTGAGTATCTTTCTAGCTGTCGATTTATTACGTACGTTCCTTTTGTATTTTCACCACCAACTCTTTCACTCCCGCGTCCTCCCAACCTTTCCGACCTATTCCAATAACGAACCCTCCTTTCTGAACACGCGATGCATCTCTCTTTTCCCTTCCCTCTCCATCCCACTTTATCTTTTTCCTCCATTCTTCAAATTTCTATGCTTCACCCTGTTCAATCCTTTGGTAACTGCTTCAAGAAAAACATATAAAAGGGTTGATAGATGTGTTACATATAAATGTATATATACATATATATGTACGTATTTACGTATATACAAGTATATGAAGAAAAGAATTTCTTCAAGTCGTAGTAGTCAAGTGGAAAAGAAATCGGAGAATGACGTTCTAAAAATGGCATACGGGAGATGGAAAGTCAAAGCGGAGGGGTGAAGAATAAAAGAAGAATGAAAGAAAGAAAGAAAGAAAGAAAGAAAGAAGGATACGTCCTGTAATATTTGCTATAATTTTATCGAAAGCACATGTCGAAATATCCCGCGCGACTTTGTCGAGTGTTGTGTTAGCGTTTCACGAGGTTTAAGTACGTAATGAGCGAGTTATAATTCTCTGTGAATAATATTTTTCGCCTTCAAAAAGTATGGAGGGAAAGAGAGAGAGAGAGAGAGAGAGAGAGAGAGAGAGAGAGAGAAATAGCCATGTATGTTATTAAAAGGAATATATAATACTTCGAAGTACTTCAAAGAAAATAAGAGAAAGGGGAATAGAGAGGGGAGGAGAAAAATATCGCGGAAATTACGTATCGGGAAGCAGTAAATAACTTGAACATTTTTCCAAACCGTTTGCTGCAGATATATATTCGTCTATTTTTTTCTTTTTTTCTTTTTTTTCCCCTCCTACGTGCATATATTTGCTAGAATATTGCTAAAAGTATATAAGTATATAAATACTGCTACTTTAGAATACTGCTAAAAGAATTTGCAAATACTTTCTATTTGTGAATAAAAGTTTATAAATAATGATCGCGACTAAAATATGAACAGTTTATTGAATCATTTATCTTACTCTAGAACGTAAGATCATATATTAAATAGTAATTCATTTTAATTATAATTCGATTATTAATAACTACTCTATTTAATGGTATTATTTAGAAGTATTACGAAAGTATACAGATCTATTTCATTCATCTATGCGTTTCTTTTCCATTTACGATTCATCTTACAAATACTTATGTCATTCGACGAGCTCTTTTCTCTCTCTCTCTCTCTCTCTCTCTCTCTCTCTCTCTCTCTCTCTCCCTCTTTGTTTGACAGCTTTAAAACTCTACTCTCCAGGACTTACGGTCGCATTTTAAAAAAGAGCATAAAGCAAGTATGAGAAGGGAGAGGGGAATGAAGCCTCTTGTGTTTGGAGACTCCTTTTTTCCTCGGAAAAATTAATCTCTCTCCTTCTCTTTTACTATTCTCTGAAATTTGTCTTCTTCCCGGGAATAGTTCGTGGATAAAATGTACATGGGAGAAAAAAACAAATAAAAAATAAAAGAACAAAGAAACAAAGAAACAAAGAAAGAAAGAAAGAAAGGCAAATTGGAAAACAAAGAGAGATTTCGCGTGATAAAGGATTTCAAAAATAGCTGAGTGCAAGTGTCTCATGATTATGCTACAACACTTGGAAAAGTTTGTGCTAACAAATGACCAGATAGAAAAAACAAAAAACTTGTAGAATCGACGAAACGATACAAGTCGTAAATCATTTCATTTGATTTTTTTCTCCCTCTCTTCGCCCTTCCTGGGTGGAGGGGATGAGGTTCGGGGTATAGGAAGATCTTCTCTTGTTTCGATCTCGCACTTTATTTCTATCTCTTTCCCCTTCCTTCTTCCTTCCAGGAAATGAGAAAGAGCAAAGTGATTTCACACTCAACGAACGAACGTGGCTTTACACACCGCACCCTCTAAAATAATAAAGATTTCTTACGGAACAGCCTAGCAAAGGTGGGAAGAGGAATCGTAGAAAGGAGGGAGAGTAAAATCGCATAAATATTTACACGTTGCTGTGAAAAGACAAGAATCCAATGGTTATCACTTTAGTTTCATTTTAGCTTTTATCATTCCCATATGATATTAGAAACCTCACGTGCTATAATATATTGCTTAAAAAAAAAATTAAAAAAAAAAAAAAAAATAAATAAATAAAGAAAATATGAAACAAAAAATAAAAAAAATATGAAAAAAAAAGAAAGAAAAAATTAAAATCAATTCTAACGAACGACGCAACGAATTTAAAACTAAATGTTTCTATTCAAATGTATTTACATGCGTAAACATACCTTTTATCTACGAGTGTACATACCTATGTGTACGAAACTCTTCTACGTAAATCAGCGTTAAAACGCAGAACGGAGGAGCGATGTGTTGTAACGCATCGTTTATTCGGAACCGATCGTACCGCACGTAGTAACCAAGTCCATCCACGTATGTATGTACTTACGTGAGGACATGCGATTGCATCTCGAGAAAGGTTGTTGGGTCACGTGCCAGTATTTCGCTTATCTCGAAGGATCACCTATACAATGTACCGTGCAAACAACAACGTGACCCTCCGACGAAACTTAAAAAGAAATAACTATTTTTGGGGCATCAAAGTTGCTGCTATTATTATTGTTCTTACATTTTGTAAGAACAGTAATAATAGAAACAAAATGTCATAATATTTCTTTTCTACTCTATATACAAACATACACATACACAGACGCACATACACATATTTCATTATATTTGTCTCTCTTTAAAATATTAAAATATCCTTGTAATCTTTCTTTCGTTTAAATATAAAACTGACGATAATGTCAATTTAATATATTATTTTATTGCTATGATTTTATTCTTATTTAAGAATGAAGACATTCAATTAAAATTGAAAGAACATTTCGTTGCGTTCATTTGTACGTTCGTTTTTAATATTGTAACAACAAAAACAATATGCGGTGGAAAGAAAAAAGAAAGAAAGAAAAAAAAATAGAAAAAAAAGAAAGAAAGTATATAATTTACTGTTTTATTTACTCTCTTTTTTATTCCATTTTCTGACATTTCATTCACGATTAATTTCTGTCATTCTTTGTCAGCAGCTAGTGAAATCAAACGCCCTGGTTCCGTTCAAGCTGTCGTTAATTCTCCGGATCAATTACGAAGGGTCGAAGAATTTTATGAAGTCATCGTCCCCCTTTTTACTATTATACCTCCATACAAACATTACAACCACCATGAACTGAATAAATAAACGGCTGTCGTTTAATTAAACGCTCTGTGACCATCGTTACCATGCATTTAAAATCGCTATTAATTTATAAGTGCAAATAAAAATAGAATCAATTAGAATCAATAGATTGTATATATCATACTCAAATACTTCATTGTAATACATCATTCTATATTCTTTTTTTCTATACTCGTAATAAGTATCTATATTAAAAGAAATGTGTCATAATTTTTTTACTTTCTTTTACTTTTTACTAAGAAAAGAATAAGAGGAATTAAAAAAAAAGAGAGAGAAAAGAAAGAAAAAATCCTATAATATGTGCCATTGCATGAGATTCAGATAAAAGGATCAAAGAATTTTAGGAAAAGATCTTTTGTGAAACCATTGAGATCGACTCTCTCTCTCTCTCTCTCTCTCTCTCTCCCTCCCTCTCTTTTTTTTCTTTCTTTCTTTCTTCCCTCGTGAATAAATATAAGCTTCGTAGGTGAAACTTCCAGCGGAACTGTAACAGATGGTTTCGTGACTTGGGTGTCAAGTTCCGTTGAATTCGTCGAAAAGGTGCAAGTGGTGTATACACCCTCTCTTCAAGAGTCGAAAGAATTTAAGAGCATTCGGGGAGTAGGTAAAAGGGGAAACTCTGTGTCTCGAAAACGGGAGGAGGGGGCCATTCGAAACCTTTCTCAAGAACAAAGTATCGTGTATATATATATATATATATATATATATATATATATATGATATATATATATATATATGATATATATATATATAAAAATATGTATGTATGTATTGACGTATATATGTACAATGTAGAAACACTACATCTTCCACTTTGTTATCAGAAATTACGTTATCACGATATAGAAAAAAAAAAAGAAATCCAAAGTGCGAATTGACGAGTACTATTCGATGTTAGTTAGTAATAGTCGTGATAAAAAAAAAAGGAAAAAAAAAATAGGAAAAAGGAAAACTAAAATTAAGTAGTAGAAAGAAACGAAATTCAATCGCGAATCACATTAACTTAAACAATATCTACTTCGAAAAGTTTTCCCAATTGTATGTGCTCGCAATCATCCGAGAAAAGCGATAATAAATGGTCGAGAAATCTGACATTGTTTGAAACCATCAATGTGTCTCCTTCCTTCGAATTAGGAGAGATGAAAAAGATCGATAGTTGAAGAGAAAGAAGGGGAGAGGGAGAAAGAGAGAGAGAGAGAGAGAGAGAGAGAGAGAGAGAGAGAGAAAAGGTGATAAAATCAAACAAATACTACAATGGAGGATTAAATAGTAGAAAGAATGAGAAATGTGAAAAAGCATCGGTTTCGATGTAACCACTCGAGGAACAAACAACTAAAGTCCCTACAAGTTTTTCAGCGATAATCCTTCCATTGGCGTGCGAGCGAATGATCATATGAAAGTTCTCTCCCTCTCCGTCTATACCTTTGTTCTTTTCGTGGTGTTCCCTCGTTAATCTCCAAAAAAAAAAAAAAAAAAAAAAAGAGAAAAGAAATCTGAATTTGAATGCAGCCGAATTTCAAACAAGAATCAAGCAGAAGCACTCAACGAGGAGTGTTATATCCACGAAAAGAAGAAAGAGAAGGAAAGAGGGAAAAGGATCCCTCACTTCTTTGTGAACAGTGCACGAGAAAATCCTAGCCTTCAAGTGGCCTTCTTAGAGTCTTTATCCTTTCGAGCCGCGTAACTTCAAGAAGTCCGCTCTTTGAAAAGTCCGACTCTTCCAGCTTTCTCGTCCTTCGTCCTTCGTCTAACCATCCACGAAAAATATGGAATTGATCGTATTTCAACTTAAGAAGGTGTTACGATGATAATAACAAATTATTTCGAAGAACAGCCAAATTATTGATGCTTTCGAAGAATTACATATTAATACGGTCTTATTAAACTTTGACATTAAAGCAATGAATCTATAAAAATTATGATAATTGGATCGATCACAACAACAATTAAATTATTAAATACGTCGATTGGATACAATGGGAATTAAATTATTAATCGATGTCTAAATCAGTAACTTTCTAATTAATAAAGAAAAATTATTAGAAAAGATATTCCTGGTTATCACAATGCTTTTACAACGGAACGTTGAAAATAAGGAGTGCCAAAAACAAGATTTCTCCTTATTACCATCTCTCTCTCTTTCCCTCTCTCTCCATCTCTCTCTCTCTCTCTCTCCCTCCCTCTCTATCTCTCTCTCGGCTATTCAATTCACATACCTTGTGTCCTGCTATAATTGCATCGCCGGACAATTGAACTCCTAATCACCAGGCGACAACATACTCTGCATCTTGCTCCTTCATCCTCCTTCTCCTCTTCCTCCGTTCCCTTATCCCACAGGTATTACAAGCACTTAGAATATACATCTTTGCCAAGTACAAGCTCTCACGGCTGAGCAAATATACGTTTGATCTCAATACTAACGTCTTCGTGATTCCCTTAACTAGCCACGCGTCTTGTTTGTTAAGCGATATGGATCGTCATTAACAAGAGAAGGTATAGGATAGACTATGAAAGAGGAGAAGAGAAAGAGAGAAAAAGAGAGAAAGAAAATGAGATAGAGAAAATTCCACATTCGTTGGATAAATTTCAAAGCTAACAACGTGTTAGTTCCTAGAATTTGTAACTTCGTTGTACCATTTACCTCAACCAAGGGGAAAGGTACAAAGATCTAATTTAACAAAAAAATAAAAAAAAATAAAAAAAATAAATAAGAGCGGAACGTCTAGAAGAAGCGAACAGAAACGAGACATATCTTTGAGTCTTACGGTTTTTCAAGTATAAAAAGGGAAGAGAAAGAGAGGAAGAGAGAGAAAGTAAGAAAGAGAGAGAGAGAAAGAGAGATAGAGAAAGAGAAAGAGAAAAAGAGAGGGGGGAGAAAAGAGGATCCTTTCGAACCGTGAAAGACGACAACGTCTCGACGCAAGTATCCTGAAAGTTTACGGCTATGTGGGACTTGATGTGGAAACGCAAGTACCAACCGAACTAGGAATTTCTCTTTTCTAGAAGAGAAGAGATGAGAAGAGAGAGAGAGAGAGAGAGAGAGAGAGAGAGAGAGAGAAGAGAGAAGGAAGAGGAAGAGGAGTACCTCACCAAGATCGGCTTTCTCATTAGAATCGAGCTTTCCTCGTTTAGAGTGCTCTCGAATTTTCTTACCCTGGAAATAAGGTGGCCCGGTATAGAACTATAGAGAAGGGTAAGAAGAGAGGAGAGAGTGCAACCGATCAACGAAGGTTCCTTCTGTCCTCTTCTCCAATTCCTTACGTTCAATTCTTGTTCCATGGTAGATATGAACGCATAAATCGAAATTAATTTTGAACTGGCAGAACTGAACTTAACGTTTCTCTATTAATATAGAAAATGATAATAATAATAATAATAATAATAATAATAATAATAATAATAATAATAATAATAATAATAATAATAATAATAATAATAATAAATAAACGTTTTCTAATTGTGTATAGAGAACGTTGGTTATAATACAAATAAATAAGACTGTGTATAATTTTTCAATTTACCACAAAATTGATCAAAAGAAAATGTTTCCACTATTACTTTCATTCATTACTTCATCGTTTCTTTATAATTTTACTGAGTGATCATAAAACGAAAGAAAAATATAATAAATAAAAAATGTTCGATAAATCGATATAAATAATTTCTTATTTTTTTCCCACAGGTAGAACAACCATCGTTTCGAGCTGCCATGAAATATTACAATTAAATCATCATTCGTTGAACGAACAATCTCTCTATTTTTTGTTTAATATTATTCGATTTAGCAAAGTGTATTACACGCGTTGTATAATTACGAATTTTCACTCTTTTATTTTTGCGCTCTCATTTCGAGGCTATTGTTTCATTGATATTTTTCTTTTTTTCTACATTCCATTGTAAACGATAGGGTGGTGGTGTTACGAAACAAATGCTCGCAATTTCGTGCGTTTGGATCCGGTCGTCGATCGATGACAGAGAAAAAAGGAAAGAGAGAGAGAGAGAGAGAGAGGAAAGAGAGAGAGAAAATCGAGCTCAACTGCGGCCGAGGATACAAACGGACTGCGATATTTGCTTTTGTCTTCGAACTCGTTCTCCAATTGCACTTTCGTTCGAAAGTGTACTCTCGATCTATCGTGGAAGAGATGGAGAAAGAGATGGAGAAAGAGAGAGAGAAAGAGAAAGAAAGAGAAAAAAAGAGCGAGAGAGAGCGAAAGAGAGAAAAAGAAGTTCTGACTAGTCATTCTCGTAAGAAACACGGTATTCTATCGACGAGTCCTAACGAATTTTAATCTCTCCTACCTGCAACTCGGAATAAATTGAGCGAACGTTAAAAAGTGAGCGACATTGAAATCATGTCGATTAGGAGGGCAAGATTAGCCGTGAGACTCGCCGGCTAAGAAATTAACATTTGCATAAGTGCACTTGCATAATGAGCAAGTGAGAGGGAGAGGAAGGAGATGTATTCGGTCTAGTTGTAACTTAATCCTTTCAGGATTCGAGTCGAAGTCACACACCGGTGTGTCCCAACCAGAATCTTAGCCAACTTGCGGCCAAATTGGTTAGGAGTTTCGGGACGGTCATGCAAATGTATTACTTGCATTCCATGAAAAGAGAAAGAGAAAGAGAGACAGAGAGAGAGTGAGAGAGACAGTGAGAGAGAGAGAGAGAGAGGGATGGAGAGAACTTCTCTTCGACTTCGGAACAACTTCCGTCGAGAACGCAAGACCGGACGATCCACCCTCCTTCTAGTATTATACCAGTACCTTGAAAAGAGAAACTTTCTAGAGGATAAGGAAAAAAAAGAAAAAAAGGAAAATAAAAGCAAGAAAAAAAGAAATAAGGAAAAAGAAAATTTTTATGTCTTCGTTGAACCGAAAATATACGAAAAGTTTCGATTACATTCGTGGAACATATATCTATCTTTGCATATATTAGAATTAACGATTTTTGATTGTCTAATTTCATCTGATGAATATCTTCATGTTTCTCTATCTACCTATCTATCTATCTATCTATCTATTTATCTACCTATCTATCTATCAATCTCTATCTCTATCTCTATCTCTATCTCTTATTCATAGAAAAAGGATTTCTCAAAAGACTGAAGATTACGGATGTTTTCTTTTCACGTGCTTGTGAAAAGAAAACAAAACCATTTTCTGGATGACGGGTATTAGATTGGCCTGAGTTAGGAATGATAGAGAAGAGAGAAAGGCATTTCGCAAAATAGAATGAGCGAAATGGGCTACGAAAAGAAAGCGAGCGAACGATCTATCGAGAAAAAGTAAAACCTAGGGCTAGGAATCTCTTTTTCTTTCAAGGACGAACTGACCCTCTTTTGAAAGTCGTTTTTTCTTACTTATCAAAGGAATAAAGAGTATCACAGTTTTCTTTTTCCGTGTTTTATTTTCGTTTGAAAGAATCAAACGTAACGTAGTTTCATTCTTTCCTTTCCTACTTTCCTCCTCCACTTACCTACCTATCTACCTACGTTCATATTACGTACTACAACCAGGAAAAAAAAAGTTTTTACGAAAAAGCTTTTTCCATGGAATATACCTATGTCAGGAGTACGGTACTTCATCGTCGATACATACGATGAAACTGCTGACACTGAAGTACCGAGGTTCGATCGGTCGACCGATCATCTCAACGATTTTCGAAGCGAATACTCTTTTCCTCTTTCACCATTACCATTACCACCACCACCAGCATACAGCACTATCACCATCACCATCAACTACTAGTACCATCGGGATCATTCTCGAACTCTATAATCTCTCTCATATTTTACTGAATGAAGCGTAAGATGATGTACGATACTCGTGAAATTTTCCCGGTGAAAAATAAGAACAAAATCGTTACGATTCGATCATTTCCATTGTTCCAATTTATTCTCGTTTACTTTAATATTAATTTACGAATACAATTTCTTCTTTTCTTTCTCTTTCTTTAATGTACCATCTAAATATGTATATATATATATATATATATATATACACACACACGTTATTTTTGTATAAATTAATTCATTCTTTTATGTTCACCAGTTAATTTCTTTTTTCTTTGGAAAATACGGAAGTTATCGGCACTTCGATACGGAAATATAAGAACTATAAATTAAAAGCTCCCGTAACCGTGTCGAGGAGTATCGAGGAGAAGGGTCCATTAATTCGAGGGAGAGAGGAAATGAGAGGAGAGTAACCGACGAAGGGAGCGGAACGTTTTATGCGAACGAGCATCGAGGGAAACGTCCGCTTATTTATACGACACTCGATAACGCTTGGCCTTTGACTATATCCATAGCCCCCTCCCCCATCCCTTCTCTTCTATTTCTAATCTCTATGTGAAACAAAATCGATCGAAAGGTTACAAAAATAAAGGGGTTTTCTCTAAAATAAATTTTTTCTCTTGTTTCTATCACTTGTTTCTGTTTTTTTTTAGATGCTTTTTTTATTTTTTTCATTTTCTCTCTTTTTTTTTTTATTTCACTTTTCGTTATCATCGTACATATTCAGTTCATAAGTCAGGTTTAATGTTAGTAGAACGAACGAAAACGATGAAAGGAAAAAAGAAAAAATAAAAGAAAAAATAGAAAAAGAATAGAAAAAAGTCAAAAGAAAAAGAAAAAATGATCGAAAGAACTACTTAAATACATCTATGCGATAGCCATAACGTGTATATCCCTAGTCAAAGGGATATACATGTTGTCGATCTCTTTGTCGAGAAGAGTTTGTTTTATCACACCAGCAAAAGCATTTTGCCCGATACCTTCAACGATAACCTAGGAGTTATGGAACCGATAAGAGAAGAAGTAGACCGAGATTCTCCTAGAGACACTTAACAGAGTCAACGACTAGAAATCTCTTACGTAGATACACACACACACACACGTGAAAAGGTATAGGTATGATAATAGAGAATAGGACGAATCGGAGCGAGAGAATTAATCTCTTGATAAAATTACCAACCCCTCTGCACTCCTCTCATCTCCACTTCCCCTTCCCCTTAGTGACACAAGCATCGCTGTGTAGTCGTTAAAAATAGTTCGACGGCTTGAAATAAACGGGCGAGTTCGTTGGAGTCTCGTACTGAATTATCCTCCCAACCGCCTTTTATCGATGTTTCCTGCTCGATAGGAAAAACAGGATGGCTGAACAACGCCTGTTCTCGTTCGTTGGTTAAATTGGTCGTGTGCCGTTCTACTATCCTACCGCCTTCTTCTATGTTTTATTGCAATCATGATCTTCTATAAAATATGATGGACGATCCATATATTTTAACTAGACATTTCAGACTTTTTCAAACGTATACTCACGATATATATTTTATGTTTGTAATGTGTAACTTTAATATTTAAAAAAAAAGAAAAATAAAATATGGAGTTTAAACTAGTCGTTCTCGCTATAGATTGATGTCTTTATCTTTTTTTTGTTTTTGTTATTAAATATAATCAAAAATGAACACACATATTACCATCTGAGACAACGACTCGTATCTAATTTATATTACATTATATTATATTATATTATGTATATAATTATGTACATAATATATCGTATATATATAAATATATATATATATATATATATATATATATATATATATATATATACGATCTCGTTAATTTCAAACTAAGCGTGGATTCTTTACTGCAGACAGACAGATTCGAGAGTTCCTCTTAAAACCCAAACGAAATTGGAAGTAAGAGGGGAAGAGTATCGGATTACGATTTAAATTTTCATTCCAAGATTGCAATTAGCGACGAAGTAACGAGTCAAGTTGACGGTCACAGAGACAGACAGATAGATAGACAGATAGAAAGACAGAGAGAGAGGAGGGAGGGAAACAGAAAGAGAAAGAGAGAGAGAGAGAGAAAGAGAAAGAGAGAGAGATCAGAAAAGAAAAGGAATGAAAAATGATTAATTCCGAAGCAACGAGATCCGTTTACCCGTAGCTATTTGGACGTGCAAGCACGAAGAAATCCGATAAACGTCGACAAGTTAAATTGAATTAAAATAAAAGCCCGCAGGCCGTGATCTCGCTTCACTCCGTTTCGGTCCGTTTCACGATCGCCGGCTGTCGTTAGACTTCGAAGCTCTATTACGTTGAAACGTTACAACGAAATTCTACTGTAACACGGCAAGTTTGCAAATTTCGAGGATCTGTAAATCTGCCCTTCTCACGTTTCTCTAAATTTTAGTGATTTTGAGTAGAAAGAGAGAGAGAGAGAGAGAGAGAGAGAGAGAGAGAGAGAGAGAGAGAACAAACTCAACATCTTTTTCATTAAGAAACTTCAACGAGCTACGCTAACCATAAATTCGTTTGGCGAATTTGTTTAACTTTTGCATTTTATTTTCCTTCATTTTAATTCTTCTCTTTCTCTCTCTCTCTTTCTCTCCGACTCTCCTTCTCCCTCTCTCCTTCCCCCTTTCCCGCTCTCTCCCACTCTCCTTCCCCCTTCCTGCCTCAATCGTCATTAGAAATTGACGATTATTTAGTAATTAAAAACTTACAAAAAAACTTTGTCACGAATAAGCCAGATTCGAATCTGCAAAAAGGGAAGGGAGATTAAGTATTCGATTAGTATGACGAATCGATTGGACTTTGTCGAAAGAAAAAACTTCCTATTTCCTTTCACGATTAGAAATAAGAAATTTGCTGCAGGAACGGAAGATCGATTCGCTCTTGAAAAATTATTCGATGATAATCGAATTAAATTCCAATTACGTCGAAAGAAAATAAGAATGTTCATATTTGATTAAAAAAAAAATATTTCCAATATATCAACTCATTTAATTTATGTAGGTAGATGATACGTAACATTTCTGTTGAATATTTTTCCAATATTATATTATATAGATATTATATATATTATAATATATAGGTACTATATAGATATTTGTTCATTAAAAGTTTAAATTTAATTCATAATGTAATATGAATATTAGAATAGTATTTTTAGGGATATCTGCTTTTTGAAAAAAAAGAAACAAGAAAAGGAAAGAAAAATGCAATGGAATACAAAAGAATTTCTTTTTTTTCATCAAATCAAGTATTTATAACGAATAAATGAATGAATGAACGAAAGAACAAACAAACAAACGAACGAACAAATAAACGAATGAACGAATAGAGTTTCGTCTTGGGTTCGACGATGCGAAACGACTCGTATAATTCACGAGTCGAGTTATCCGCGAGTTAACGATTCTGCCGTGAGCTCGGACTCGCTGGAATAAAGCGGATGAACCTTCGGATCGACGTACGTGATCCGCATATTGGAACAAAGAGCCGTTTGATGGAAACGTTTTTAAGGCTGTGTTTCTACGTTCTCTCTTCTCTCTTTCTTCTTCTGCGGACGTTGCATCTGAGAGTGAGAGTAAAAGAAAGAAAGAGACAGAGACAGAGAAAGAGAGAGAGAGAGAGAGAGAAAGACTGCACTCTGAAATATGCGCTTTCTTCCGTCACGCTTTTTGCCAGCCATCTCTCATTTTTAAATTTAGAAATCACTGTATGAAGAGGGCAAAAAAAATTTGAAGAGGAAGAAACGTTAAGTTGAGAAGAAAATTTAGAAAAAAGAAAACCACTTGAGATATCTTTTATGTCGATCGTTATATCAGAAATATAATCTATATATATTTTTTTTTTATTAAATGAATAGAAATATATATATATATATATATATATATATATATATATTATATCTTCGTTAAATGCATTAACATTGCAGCCACTTCTTTCTATAACGAGAAACGGACTCCTAGAGAATCTTTTGATGTTAATGCAAATCAGTCGTGATCCGAGAAAGGCTGAAAGGTAAGCGAAAAAAAAAACGAACGAATTGCTAGCGAACGAGTTAGAGCGAGGGTGCGGTAGAACCCGACGGTAATTAGTTGATGGCCTGGGTGTGGTAGAAAAGAAGGAGAATAAAAACGTCGAGGTTGATGGCAATGGCGCCCGAGAAAGTTACCTTCTTTCCTAATTATTAACACGCCACAATCGATTCGCCATTTAAGAAGCATGTCACTTAATTATTTTGCTAACGTCTACAACGAGAATCTTAAAAAAGAAAAAAAAAGAGAAAAGAAAAAAAATAAATAAAATGATATCAAATTTATGACTGAATATGATTTACCAATAAAAAATGAAAATAACACTTCGCGTTCGCTCGATTAATTCGACCGAATATGAAATTAACTGATTCTAAATTTAGAGATTTATCGCGACATCCGCAAATGTCATCCTCTATATTCGCCAGTTAAAGCAAATTTTCATGGGATCACTGAACCTGGAGAATTATATGATATTAGTAACGGGACGTGTCAGGATGTACCTTCGAATAGATCGTGGAAATGCATAACGGAAATGCAAAGGATAGGATAAACGTAATAATATCTCATCGTCATCGAAAAAATCTTCGAACGTAGGATAGATATCGGTGGAAAAAAAGAAAAAAAGGAAAAAGGAAAAAAGGAAAAAAAAGAAAAAAAAAGAAGAAAATCAGATTGAAGCAAGAAGATGAAGTTGAATCGCATTTCAAGACGAATTATCACATATATGTAATTCGCGAGAGATCGGGGCAAAATATTTTTTATAATGTGCATTCTTCTCTTTATTCACATGAGTTTGTACGATTCTTCTCATGAAAAATCTGTTATCACTTCAAGTTATTCCAGATTCTTTCAATTATGCTTCTTTATGTGCACGGATTAAGGTACTGAATACACTATTTCCCTCGCTCCCTTGCTCTCTCTCTCTTTCTTTCTTTTCTACGAAGAGGGAAAGAGCTTTTCACCCCAGACTGAAGAATATTTTCAATACTCAGTAAATCCCATGGGATCAGCCCCGGAGGATAGAAAAATCTGCATTTCCACGAGTCCGAGTTCCTCCTTCCTCCTCCTCCTTCCTCCTCCTCCTTCACCTCTTTTTCCTCCCTTACCTCTGGGAGTCAGGAGCCGTGTGAAAAACGAAATAATTTCTATCGGCAACTTATCCAATGTAGGTAAGGTAGGTATACGTAATATAAAAATCGTTCAAAGCTCTAGCGATCGAGAGATTTGCTTTCATCCGACTGTAAATCGTCGAATATTTTAATAGCGAAACGCGCTGAGGAAAAATCCTCGAGGTAAAATGCTTCGACCCCGTTACAAGAAGGAACACGTTTCAAACGCATAAAGCTTCCGCGACACTCGCCTTACTCCTGCACCTTCCTTTCTACGTATCTCGACTTTCCTTCTCCCTCTCCCTCCTCTTCTCCCTCACTCTTTTTTCAATTCCTTCTCTCTTTTTCTCATTTTCTTTTTCTTTCTTTATACCTTCACATATATCGCAAGTCTTTCGTACGTTTATACCGCACGTAGATCTACATACACGTATAAAGACTTTTCGCTTAACCGTCGAAAAAGTCAGCGTATTCGAGAAAACGCATCGGACTGTTGCAGTCAGAAACTCCATTGAGAAAGAGTATAAGAAGGGACTTTAAAAATTCGTTTCCTTTGAAGATTCGAACAGGTATATATATTGATTCGAACAAAGAGTGGACAAAGGGAAAATCGTAAGAGCGTATGCACGTAGTAGACGAGAGAAATCGTACGAAATATGTATTGCTTCTAGTCGTTTAGCCAACATCTGGAAAAATCTCTTCTATTCTATATAATATATTGTTCACAGAGGAAGAGAAAGAAATATTAAACTATCAAGAAGAAGAGATGAAGAGCGAGAGGAAAGAAGAACTGTATCGAATAATTAAAAACTGGAGAATGAGGGGAGAGGGGAGCACAGAGGTAGAAAGAAAAAAAAACGAAGAAATGAAGAAAAAACAAAACAAAAAAATAGACAATATACGTTTCACGTCTACTAACGCGGTTAATCTGCTCGCGTAAATCTATCTAAGCGCCGTGGTCCATTGTCTCCAGTATCGCTTCACATTCTACGATTGCAATTGGAGATACGAGAGAGATTACGCGCGCTCGCGTTCTTGCTTAACTCGTCCAATTTCGTGTGTAAAAGCTGATAATATTACATTCTACTAGTTCTAACGATTAGAAAAGAAAAGAGAAAGAAAGAGAAACATAGTGTATTCGAAAGAAATATATATACGGTGGTAACGATACGGAGGGATCAATGCAATTCCTCATTAGAGATAACTGAAAAAAAAGCAAAAAAAAGGATTAAAATTAAGAATAAAGACTTCGAAATCTTTTTTAGAATCAAATATCGTGGAATAATATATTTTTCTTGTTTTGTCAGAAATCGTAAAAGCTTCGAAAAAGAAAAATAGAGAAAAAAAAAGAAAAAACATGGGGAAAGGGAATAGATGAAAAATCTCGTAAAAATTTGTTGAAACCTAAAAAAGAAAAAAAGTTATGTTCCCGGTCATACACAACATTGAAAACCTATAAAAGAAGATACCTTTGGAATGAAAATGAAGATGAAAGACACACACCCACACGCACATAGAGAGAGAGAGAGAGAGAGAGAGAGAGAGAGAGAGAGAGAGAGAGAGAGAGAGAGAGAGAGAGAGAGAGAGAGAGAGAAAGTCTGCGTGTGTTTATCGAATCATTATTACAAGAGAAGAAAGCGAGAAAAATTTGATCAGATTGGAACAAGTACGTTTCGAAAATTTTCTCTCTCTTTTTTCAAATATTTTCTACAATATAAATATAATTCTTTCTACAAGCTTTATATACAATATAAATATCTTCGTTGTGTAAGAGAAAGAGGAAAAGAGAGAAGGGTGATGTCGATGTCCGCTAGAGACTCGACCGAGTTTCGAGAAATCGATTCTCTCTTCGAATAGATAGATAGTACTAGTAGTAATAGTAGTACTAGTAGTAGTATTAGTAGTAGTTGTAACAGTAGTAGTAGAAGTAGTAGTCGTAATAGTAGTAGTAGCAGCGGTAACAGTAGCCGTAGCAGTTGCAGTAGCAGAAGCAGCACGTGTACACCATGCGTGTCTTCTACGTTCGTCGAGCGGATGCAATTTCGATGATGATTTCCCGAGGAAGATAAAGCGAATCGAAGTTAAAGCCAGCCACGTAGATATAGATGTTGAAAATTCGAATTCTCTTCGAAAATTCTACTACCGCTTCGCCTATCGTTCGATCGTTTATTTTCGGACGGTTACGAACTCTCGTGGGAACGAGTTTGCAAGAGGGGGAGGAAAAAAAAGAAAAAACAAAAAAACAAAATAAAAAAGAACTAAAAAGAAATTAAAAAAAGTGAGAGATAGAGATATGAAGAGAGAGAGAGAGAGAGAGAGAGAGAGAGAAAGAGAGAGAAAGGAAGAGAGAAAGAGAAATATGGAGAGAGAGAGAGAGAGAGAGAGAGAGAGAGAGAGAGAGAGAGAGAGAGAGAGAGAAAGGAAGAGAAAAAGGGGGAGAGAGAGAGAAAGAGAGAGAGAGGAAGAGAAAAAGGGAGAGAGAGAGAGAGAGAGAGAGAGAAAGGAAGAGAAAAAGGGGGAGAGAGAGAGAAAGAGAGAGAGAGGAAGAGAAAAAGGGAGAGAGAGAGAGAGAAAGGAAGAGAAAAAGAAACGATTAACGTCGAAATCCTGAACGAACGCTGAACGCGTCTTTCGTTTTGGCTATTGAGCTTTCGTCTCTTTTTCTCTTTTTCTACGGGACGTGCCAAAATTCTCTCTCATTAACACGATTCCGACAACGTTGAGAGAAAGCAAAAGATAGATGGAAAGGGAGAAGGAAGGAGGGAAGAGGGGAAGGAAGGAGTAGGGATAGAGAGAAGGTAGATAACAGGCATCCTGACAGCAATAACCTAGCGACAGATACTTCGATCGTATCGAGTCCTCGAGCGAATGCACGACTATACCGAATTAACAGGCTGACCCGTGCAGATTCTACTCAGATGGATGAACAGAACACTAAACGAATCCCTTTCGCGAAAGGTAAATTATTCGATGTTCGTTGTTCGATATAAACGAACTAATATTCTCAGGATTATCAACGCTATGACATTGATTGATATCTCGTCTCATTATTCCTTGTATGGTATATATATATAAGCATACACCCATATACATGCAACATGTAGAAATTTACTTTCGTCTTTGATTTATATCTACAATTCAAAATTGAATTTTTCAAAAGATCTCCTATATTCTTTTTTAGTTGGAAACGTGTTTTGTCATGTACTATACTTTACATGCCGTTTCTCTTTCACAGACTCTAAGAAATCACGTTCCATATGATACCAGTAAGTTCTTTAAATATGTATCAGATAAACGAAACATGTAAAGAGAATACAAAAGCAAAGAATATAATTTGTTCTCTCTTTCTCTCTCTCTCTCTCTCTCTCTCTCTCTCTCTCTCTCTTTTTCATGGGGAATAATTCGGCATTGTTTGCTATAAATGAGTAATACCTTTCTCTTCGAATAAATATATCTCATTACAAAATTCAAGTTTAGGTCACGTTTCTCTTAAAAGAGATACCCCGTCGGCTTCATTTCCGGATTTTAGAGTAGAGAGAACTTTAATTTGCGGCCGAGAGAACGATGATAACGCGATACATTTTAATAAAATTCCGCTTCTTTCGAATGAATGCGATATTTAATATCATCGTGGTTACAATATTTTATCATCATGGATACAATATTTTATCATCGATGTTCCTAACTCGTTAACGTATATCTACATATCCAATTAAAACGACAACTATAATTTTAATCGTATTAATTCCTATTATTATCTTCATACACATTTCCATCTCGTTTCAACTAAATTAATTTATATCCGAGGAAATTTGAGAAGAAACCGTTTCTAACGATAAAAACGTCAAAGTTTCAAGCTCTAACGGCGCATAATTAATAATATAGTTACCCATTTAATATCTCTCATTTCGTCATTGCGTCCTGATATATGCGCGCTTCAAGCAACCGCCATTAATGTCGACATAATTATTTAACCCGACGTATAGTTCACGTAAGTGGACTTTAATTGGACCGACATGATAAACGAATGAATTTTGCAAATTGATTTTGCATTATCTGATCGATCGTTCTTTTTTTCGAAGATGTTACTCCTTTAAATATATTATCCTTACATTAACGAAAATCTTGTTAGGAAGGATTGATCGGATCCGATTAATATCTATCTTATCGAGATTAAAAATTTCTTCGAAAGATCTTACATTAGAAATTAATAACATTGATAAAAATTCATAAATTTTACGCATAAATATCTCTTACAAGCATACTTATAATATCAATTTTATACCGTTAATATATATATATATTAATTTTCGTTGATTTTCTCGAAAGATACTCAACGATCTCGTATCTAAAATCATATCGTTACAAACATTACTGCCAATTTTCGCAACGATTCGGTAAAGAAGAAGGAGCTTCGCGTCTCGACGATAAATGAATTGAGGAAGATCTTGTACCTCTCATAAACGCAAAACGAAAATACAAATCCCGTAATATTCTTAACAGACTCGATACGATCAATTTCTCTTGGCTCGTTTCTCCGAAAAAAAAAGGGTGAGAGAATGAGAAAGAAAGAGGAAAAAAAGAAAAAGAAAGAGAAAAGAAAGAGAAAAGTGAGAGAGAGAGAGAGAGAGAGAGAGAGAGAGAGAGAGAAAGGAAAGAATTCAAGAAGGTTGGAAGCATCGCGTTAGGAAGGAGCAAAGTAATTCCAAAGAAAAGGGTAATGGACCGAATGAAAAGGGTCGACGATTTCGGTTGGATATCTAGAATGTTTTACTCCTTTTCTCCACCCTTCTCCTATCCCTCTTTTTCTTTTGTTGGATTTTCATTCTTTCTCTCTCTCTCTCTCTCTCTCTCTCTCTCTCTTTTTTGTTCTCCCTCTCCCTCTCTTTCTCTCTCTCCCTCCCTCCCTCTCTCTCTCTCTCTCTCTCTCTCTCTCTCTCTCTCTCTCTCTCTCTCTCTCTATCTATCTATCTATCTATCTATCTATCTATCTATCTATCTATCTCTTTCTTTCATGGAACAATCACGAGTTCGAGGATATCTTCGCGTTTCATCTGTAATAAATCTAATCGGGAGTAGAGAAATTTTTATCGTCTCTCATTCCCGAAGTTCTTACTGAAAACTCTTATATCCTGCATAGATGTACATAGGTATGTGTGTGTATAAAGTGCAACGACCTGCATTAAACTACGAAAAAAAAGAGAAATTTTATGAGGCTTCAAACTAATGAAAATTTGCTAGTAGGAAGGGCGAACGAGTTCGTACTTTCTTTTTTCATCCCTCATCAATCCTCGTCCCAAGTCCATATAACGAACCCTTCTATACCTAACCGAGGGATTTTAATCGCGATATGTCGACTTAACACGCGAGTGCTGCTCGCCGTCATTTTACTCGTTCTTCTACGTTCGAACCGATATCGTTCCTTCTCTTTTATATCGACTTAATACTCGGGGAACAATCTCTCGTATCATGTGAACAGCTGTGTTATCATAATCTAAAGGGTAGAAAATGTCGTTAAAAGAAATATAACAAAAGAATAGATAAAAAAAGATAAATATAATAAAATAGATAAAAAAATAAAGGAAAAAAGTATATATAGATTAATTAACGTCGAATATAATTAATCGTTGAATTCTTTCATGCATGAAAAAAAAGTTACCTATTAGAACAAAAAAAGAAAACAAGAAAAAAGAGAGGGAGAGAGCAAGCATCCAACGATCGAAGCGATTAAATTTTCACGCCATTTCATGCAACACGAGGAACGAGCGACAAAGAAATTGGAGGCGGCTTTTGGCGAGCGCGTTAATTAGGAAAGGTAATTAGCTGCAAGAGGTGTTCGTCGCGGGAAAACGCCCTCCAAATGTGTCCACGTACGCTCGTTTACAGGTGAAACGTGACACGGCGTAACTCCGGACAGCGCTACACGTGACGTCTACACACTATAGGGTCGACAGCAATTATACGATACAATACCACCAACGAGTAAATTGCTACTCGACTTTTCGTCTTTACTTCTCTTTCTCTTTGTCTTTCTCTCCTGGTGTCTCTTTTTCTCTCCCTCCCCTTTCTCTCTCTCTTGCTTTTTCCTCGAAAAAGTGAGAGACATGTTAAATTCACACAGCTGTTTGTTTTCGTATCTTCTGGGCTAACAGTTTTCGTATATTTCTACCACAGTTGAAACAAGAAAACGAGTTAATTATTGTACATAACCATTTATGTTTTGATTCTCACATATACTTTTCATAATATTTAAGCGATTTGTCAATAGGACAAATAATGTTACACCACAAATTGAATATTTTCAAATTGAAAAAATTACGTTACCACCAATCAGCCATTCGATCATCGATCAATTGGAAACGTATATTCCCAAGCTATTAATTATCGTGAATTTCCTGTATAAATTAATGAACCTTGTGTTTACGGACTAACCCAGAACTCCATAAAATCTTTTGTGATTGGAAATTCGAATTGTCATTTTATTATAATTAGATAAATTCCCTCAAATACTTTACTATCAAATATATAATATTCATAACATCTAATAATAATATATATGTATGTATATATGTATGTAATAATGTATGTATATAATAATATATATGTATATATATACACACAAAATATAAATACACGAAATATAAACACAATATTCATTGATTATATCATATTATGTTCTAAGAATAATTTAATAAATCTCTTACAATCGATGTGTAATTTTTTTCTACCCATTTACGTAGTTAATAATATTTTAATCATAATACATTACGTTCTATATTCTTTATTATATATTCTATATTACACATTCAATATTATATTATTAAATCTAACTTAAACGCTATATATATAACGTTAGACTAATAAATCTATAAATCTGATAAATATTATCTATATCATTTATCTATCTGTCTCTCGGCCAATGAGCAGGAAGTAAAACAGAGGACAGAAGGAGTGCAGACGAAGTGTGCACTTCGATAATCCGATTTCATTCGTTAGCTTCGCTTATTCTCCTTTTAATTGGTACTGCTACTCGTCGATCTTTATCGACATACTACGCACCCTAGATAACACGTCCGACCTCTACGAAGACTCTTACTGAACCGTGCGCTACGACCTTTCGAATGTGTCTGTATATGTATATGTCTATGTCTGTGTTATTCTTGGCACGTCTCCTTTTGTCTATCTCTCGATCTACCGTTACGATTAATCATTACATACAATCTCTTATCAAAATTTATTTCCCTATCTCAAATGATTTTAACTGTAGAAAATTGATCAAAAATAAAAATAAATGTATTTTGGATAAGATACGCCCGATAAATCAAGTCAATTTTTAATTACAACCTTTTCTTTTTTAATAGAGAAAATAATCAATCATTAATGTAAAAACATTTCCGAAAACCCAAATAAACTCTCTTCTCGCTCTTTACTGCTATTTCTGGCTACCTAAGTTTCACGAGATAACAAACAGCAATTTATCCGAGCTTCCTGAATCCACCCGATGGTAGGTACATTAAAATGAATACTGTGTTATACACACACACACATACACACGAGTAATTTATTTGAAAGATACCACAGGTATCGTCTTCTCAAGATCGAGAAGAGGGATGTGTTGCTGCTAGATCCTTTCGGTAAGGGATAGGATGTGATATTCGTAGAATAATGTGAACGCTTGATTACATCGTTTTGTTTTTAATCTAATTATCTCTAACCATTGTGTAGAATAATCTTATCGAACAAATGGGTATTTCTGACCAATTTACTTACGATCGTTATAACGTAATTATTATGATTTCCATATCAAAAAAGATACAAATATTTACACGTGCGCGTACACACACTCACTCATTCATTCACTCATGAAATTATGTATTCTTTTATAAAGTACCATTAGAATTCCTAAATTTATACTATTGTTTTTTTTCTTGACTACATATACACCCAAAGTTTTCTTATAATGTATGTTACGAAGGAAGAGAGAACTTATTTTGAAAAATTCAAAAAGTAGGGAGTGTAATTTCACACGGATTCTTCGCATATAACGCCAAGTTGAATTACTGTAAGTTCGAGTCATCGGTATTATATGCTACTTTTACAATGAAACTTTTCGAGTACTTCTATCGCGAAAGTGTCGCATGATAAAATCCAAGTTTTTTGGAACTTTCCAACGAACTTTGAAGATAGATAGAGAGAAACAGAGAGAAAGAGAGAGAGAGAGAGAACGAGAGAGAGAAGGTGAGTGAGTTTTTATAGTATCGAAATGATTTTTAACACATGGTGAAGAGACTTGAAAGGGTCAAAATGTATGAGTGCGTAATGTAATAATCGTATATAAGAACATGAAAAATAAAGAGATTAGTAGCACGTAACGGGATCATTTCTTCATAGAAAATTATATATTTTATAGTAGAAACTGAGAGAGAAAGAAAGAGAAAGAAAAAAGAGAAATAGAGTATTGTCTTTTGGTATAATTCTTTGTCAACGAATAAAAACGTTCTCTGTTACAGAAATTGAAACGAAGCTTTTCAACCAATACTAAGATATGAGAAGAGACGAAGAAAGAATATAAAATAAAAAGGAGAGAAACTAGAAACGGAAGAAAGAATTTAAAAAGGCAACCTAATCATGTTGCAGCTTGAAAAGTAGAACAGGACAAAAAAATCCTTCCTGTAAGAAAAGCCGTAATTGTTCATCGTCGTGTCTCTATGCGACGACTACCAATCGAATGTTTTCTCTTTATAGGAATGGACGGCGAGTAATAGAACACTCCTATTACAACTATTTACAATTAGTTGTAACAACGATAAAAGTAATAGTAACAGTACTAGTGGCAAGTTTTATTCAAAGGAATTTCCTAGCATCTTGAATCGTGCTAACATAAAATCGTATTATTTCTCTTCAAGAGAATCATTCTTATCGATCCGCTATCGGCGAAGGGAAAGTTTCATTAATTTTCTTTAAAAAAAAAAAAAACGGAGATAGAGAGAAAGAAAAAAAAAAGGAGAGAGAGAGAGAGAGAGAGAGAGAGAGAGAGAGAAAGAGAGAGAGAAAAAAAATAATAAATAAAGGATGAGATAAGATAAGAAAAGATCGTATAACGCAAAAATCGAGATCCATCTCAGGAAATTCGTTCGTTCGGCTGTATTACATATAAGTTGGGACATGGCGGATAGTGGATATACGGAAACCACGGAAGATCGCGTTTCTCATCTACTGCAGCCGTACTCTAGCCCGTTTTCGAGATCAAATCGAATGTATTCGCTATGTATGTAAGAAGTGTGTAAGTACACATACATATATATCGGTATACATATACATATATATAGGTACACATATACGTAAGTGTGTGTGTATACACGTACTATACAGCAATGCAAGTATATATATATATATATATATATATATATATATATATATATATATATATAGGTATGTATATTACAAGAAGATATTCGTGTTTCTCCATTTTACATAGAAACGTAACGCTCGTCGATCCTCGTAACGAGAAATGCATGCTCGAGATAAACAATAAACTTCTCGAAAAATCAGCGACAGCTCGATTTAGAGGCGACTCGTGTTCTAGAAGAAGAGATCGTAAAATTCTTTTTTTAAGATGTCTCCGAATGGTATTGATCGGTAAGTCCTTTTAAGAGATCTCGCGTTCATCCGGAAAAAGTGATCGATACAAATTTCCTTCCTCGAGTCGAACTCGTTTCCCCGCGGAAGTAAACCGCAAAGATCGTAAATTTACTAATATAAGAGGGATAAAGAAAAACTAAAAAAAAAGAAAGAAAAAAACGAATCCATAAAGAATTCGTGAGTTTTTTCTACGTTGTTTAACGAAGCGATTAATGAAAAATGATATCTTCGATTGATTAACATTATTTCGTTACAATTGTGTCCTAAATTAATAATAATAATAAAAAAAAAAGAAAATTACAACAAATATTATGATAAAATGCACGTATATTTTTTGTAACATTTTTTTATTAGTATTTGTATTGTACCAATCAGGATTCATAATTAATATCTAAATATTTTGTGTGTGTGTGTGTTTATAGGGATACGTAATATATATATAATTGTATGTCTACTTAATTAGACAGCTAATAACAAGGCGGAATATCGACAGTTTTCACTCGATAAGTATGCGAAATACTGATGTGACCATCTTGGGAAGACATTTTCTCGATCGTCGAGAACTTGTGGAGTGTCATAAAAAAGTAAACGATCTGCTTTGTAGCAGGGTTTCGTGTTGCTTTAAAAAGGAGGTCAAGCGGCCGGTATTCGAGTTTCTTCTCCCTGATTCCTAAAAAGTTTTTCAGCTATGAATGAGAAAAAGAAAGGAGAAAGAAGAGAGAGAGAGAGAGAGAGAGAGAGAGAGAGAGAGAAAGAGAGAGAGAAAGAGGGAAAAGAGAAAGAAAGAAAAATAGAGAGAGAAGTAGCATGTGGGGATCGATGTGTTTTCAAAGATTGCACGTGAGAAGGAAAACGATGAAGGAGGAAGAGGACAGTAGGTTAGAGAGGGAATGAGAGGAGGGAAATAAACCTGTCTTCGCAACCATCGTGGAACATAACGGGCGAGCAAGCTTCCTAGTATAGCTGAAGTTGCGTTCCCGCGGGTCTTCTTACTATCTCGAAAGGAGAATAGACAGAAAGAGAGAGAGAGAGAGAGAGAGAGAGAGAGAGAGAGAGAGAGAGAAAGAAAGAGAGAGAGAGAGAGAGAAATAGAGATAGAGATAGAGAAACGGAAGCTAGAACAGAGAAGTTCAAAACTACATCCGCTCTCTCTCTCTCTCTCTCTCCCTCTCCCCCCCTCTCTCTCTTTCTCTCTCTCAGTTGCATAATTCAGACTACCTTCGACTGACTACATTCCAAGTTCACGATAATGCACCGAATAGTATACGACAGATCCAGTTAGACGTGCAGATCCTGGGAATCGTTTTGGAAAGGATCGAAATCGATATTCGATATTGATTGAGGAGCTCTCTTTGCATCCAGTACGGCTATGGTGTTACGACGTTTTCGGACAGACCTCGAATATATACATGTGTGTGAATATGCGTGCGTGCGTCTGTGTATAATGCGTGCGCGTGCGCGTGCATGTGTGTGTGTGCGTGTATCGCATATAGTTGAAACTATATCACACACGTTTGGACTTTTGAGAAAAACAAAAAATATAAAAATAAAAGAATATATTATATACCTAATGAAACAAAAAAAAGACTGGTTATATGGTAAATCTGGTAACGAGCAAAAAACTCACGAATTTATCGATGTTTCGTTATAACGTACATATGCGTGTACGCGTACTTGTATCGAGTATAATAGGAATTAATTAATAAAAAAGAAAAATAAAAGAAGAAAGAAGAGTTTAACTAAACGTTTTTCTTTCTTTTGACATCGGATTTCGTACTAACGAGTCCGACGGCAGAACGTTAGACACGTTTAAAACGGATAGAAAAGCAAAACTACGTAAACGATCTCATCGAAACGATTCGAAGATCAATAGTTAACGTGATGAAACGATAAGAATTATTAATATAAAGAATAAAATTAAAACGACACAAAAAGTACAGTTTTAATGATGTCGTTAACTATCGGGGACCACCGACATTGACAAAATAATAAAAAAAAAAAAGACGGTAAGTAGTCTTTTTTTAACAACGGTTCGTATATGTGGTTAATAGAATAAGAAGATATAACAAAATAAAACATGTTGCTTCTGCTGCTGCAGATGGTACTGCTCCTTGAACGTATCATTCGCGGAGTATAAAAGTCATCTCTACCGAGTGCGTTTACTTCGAGTGAGGGCTAACATCGCTCGAGACTCGTTTCTAAGAGTATATGACAAGACGAAGGGAAAAGAAGGATTGACGACGAAAGAAGAGTAGTCTCGACCCTTCCGACGACGATAACGATAGACGTAGAACAACGAGACGCCCGACCCTTTTCAGAAAAGAGTTCGAAGAGAGGGAACGAAAGTCACGGTGACGTTTTACTTCCCGGAAGTGGAAGAGAAAATCAGCGTTATTTTTACCAGATGATCTCTCTCTCTCTCTCTTTCTTTCTTTACATGTATGTGTATGAAAAAATGAATGGATGGTATAGAGTATGAAAGTTCTAAAGTACGAGAATATATAATAAAGATAAATATCATGAATGAGCAATGAGCATGAATACCGAAATAAGAGTAAACTTATCCAATTCAGCAGTAGTTCTGTACGAAGTTTAAATTACCAACATCTAAAACGTTTTAGATAATATGCAATATTATCAGAATAATCTACCTTCGAGAATGAATTACTCATCAAGAATGAATTATTCGTCAGACAATTGACAAATGCAAAGGATAATGTACATCAATGATGATTCAGTTATTAAACAAAAATTTTTAATATTATATTAATACCTCCTTTCCGAACATAGACGTAAAACGTGCAAAGTAAACCATCGACTATCCTAGCTCACATGTAAGCCAGATGCGAAAGGTTTTAGCGAGAGTAGATTAAAAGAAAACATATTCCTCGAGGTAGGAAACGAGAATGCCCTGGAAATCGATGTACAACGAAAGAGCGAGGACAATAAATCATCCGAGTAATCCCCATTTTCTACCTTTCTCTCTATCTATCTCCATACCCCTATCTCTCTCTCTCTCACTCTCTCTCTCAGTCACTGTCTCCCTTCTATTCCACTTTACCACGAATTAGAATCAACGTACCCATGCATCTCTCTCTATCTCTCTATCTCTCTCGCTCGCTCTCTCTCTCTCTCTCTCTCTCTCTCTCTCTCTCTCTCTCTCTCTCTCTCTCTCTCTCTTAATGCTTTAATAAGCTCACTCTATTTCCATATTTTGATTATGTTCCATTATATTTTCATGTTATAATCTGGCATAATAAACTTCGTCCGGACATTAAAAAGATAAACAGAATTGTTAGAAAGACAAGGATTAATCCTGAAAGAAGTTCGATGGTATAAGAAAATAGGAAAAAAGAAAAAAGAAAGACAGCTGATCTCTAAAACGATAAGCTAAAACGATCTATCCATCCATTCTCTCTCTCTCTCTTTCTCTCTCTTTCTTTTTTTCTCTCGGTCTCGACAACATAATTTCCTCTCGTTCGACTTTATCTCGAACGTCTCCTGTCCGCTCTCTCGTTCGATGGCTCATTGGATGGCTACGGTGAGCAAACTACGACGACAGATGGTTACCGTTAGGATAAACCGAATACCGATCGGCTACTCGTCCTTCGTAGTGACGTATTACGAGAACAGAGAGGAAGGTAAGCAAAGCGACGGATAGATGGTAGGAGTTTGCTTACGGAAACGAAAGAGTGACGAGGGAGATACTCGATGAAGGATAATGACAGTAAGATTACGGTGATTAATTTATTATTCGTTAGCATCATCCTATAGCATCCTAGTGATTACCTCTCCCCGCCCCTCTTCTTTACACTCCCCCTTCCCATTGCCGTGATTACTGACCACCTATGGATACATGTCCCAGAGGTACAAATGAGCTTAGGACTCTGAGCGCATGATTCTAATGGCGCATAGGCAGGGAAACTTTTGAAACAAAACGTCCTAAGTACTTTACCGAAGCTTCACCGACTTCCTTCCGCGTACCTAACTCGTTGAAAATTAATTAACTCGAAGAATGAACTTTAACTTGTGACTCGATGTTCTCTTACCCTCTCCCTCTTTCTCCCTTATCCTCTTTCTCACCCTCTCTCTTTCATCCTCCTTTCCCTCTCCCCTCTCTCTCTCTTCATAACCTTCTCTGTCTATAATACCTGTAATTATACTTATTATTTAACTTTAATAATAGATGAAACTACGACGCTATTAATGTTTAAATATAAATAATCGAAGTAGATATTTAATATGTAGATATACACTTCATATTAGATGTGTTTCTATATAGAATTTATTATATTATAATTATATACCATGCATTACGTATTCATATAAATTCTTATATTAAATATATTATATATTTGTTACTACAGTTTATTATGCGATATTAACGATATTATCCTAATAAAAAGAAATTTTCTATCGGTATATATATATATCTCTGTTTGAATACACATACACATACACACATTTTGCTATCGATTATTCATAAAAAATGAATGCGCAAAATATAAAATCTGCTTAATCAGAACAACTTCATCTTCAATTCTCGTTCGACTATTATCGTCGATTAATCGATAATAATTTCAACGAGAACAGGACGTAACTATACCAGTGAATTTACTTCAGTGAATTTACCCTAGAAACTTCCATCGTGATATCAGTCGCGATTGCGCATTGTTTCAACCCCTGTATGCTGCCAACCTCCCCCACCATCAGCGAAATCACCACCCTCTAACCACCCATCCCTTCCTTTTGTCCATGTATGTAGTACGTATGTATATTTTCCACATATGTCGTTATACACCTAGAAGATACAAACACAGCGTATGTAAATGCGCATGACGGCGGCTAGCTCCAGGGGTACATGTTCGGCATTCGAATGAAACGAACTTTATGACCTCTCTTTTTCTCTCCCTCCTCTTCCCTCCTCCTGCCCTTCCAACCAAAACCCTCATTTTTGTTTTTCAGTCCGACCACCTCGAGGTAACGCGCATGCGCTCCTCTCGCCGGCTGTGCCGCCACCGAACCGAGAAAATGAAATATTAACCACGAACGTAGGAAACAAAAGACGAGGAAGGAAAAAGGGTGGGGGATCGGAACTAAACGAAGCAAATAGGAGAGTAAAAAAAAGGAAAATGGGAAAGAAGAGGGGACGGAGAATTGGACATGGCGAAGGAGGGAGAGGAAGACATAACAGAAAAACGATAGATTCCTAATTGAAACGGCAGAAGCTTGACCGTCAAGCGTACTTTAATTTATCTATCGACTTTCGACGTCGATGTTCATTACACGAAGATTCTTTTTCTTTTTTTTTATTCTTTTCTTTTCTTTTCCTTCTTTTTGTAAAACGAATGGTCAGGTCGTGACGGTCTCATCGTCTTTGAAACAGTTTTACCATCCTCGAATTCTCTTTCTCTCTTTTTTTTTGTCAACCATACAATCGAAATAGTAATAAATCGAAGTCGAAAAATTTTTGTTCGAAACGCACGGATATATATTTTAAAGAGAAGAATCGTTATCGTCTTACAGGAGCCGAGCAAGAGAAAGCATTGTTTCTTCTTGCATATGGAAGAACACAAACTGGCGGCAGTCTGTACCCCTGGAGACCAGAAAAATGAGAGAGAGAGAGAGAGAGAGAGAGAGAGAGAGAGAGAGAGAGAGAGAGAGAGAGAGAGAGAGAGTGAATGTTCACAGGCTAATAGCGACGCAGGCAAACAATGGAGTGGCCTTGTAGTACTGTTTAACGGGTGACTTTGTCAAAGGAAACGGAACGACCACGCACGAAAGTTTGGTGGATGGCTATTCACGAAAGCAGGCCGACTTTTGTTTTAGAACTTTTGTCGTATGACGCGACGACGATACTACCAGCAACCAATGGGAGGTCGTGAAGGTAGCCGGCGAGGCGCAACACATATACATATATACACGTACGAATAGTAAAGGACAGACAGACAAAGAAAGAAAAAGAGAGAGAGACATGGAAGTAACATAACAGCTAAGAAAGGATGGAAAGAGGAAAGAGGCTTTACTATATACGACCAACCAACTTTTCGACTCTGCATTATTTCCGTCTCTCAGACGCCATTGTTTGTTTCTTACGAACACGTACGGGTGACAAAGCAGTGACGCCTGAATTTTTAGATTTGATTTTTTTTTCTCTTTCTCTCTTTCTCTCTCTCTCTCACCCTCTTTCTTCTCCTTTCTCTATTTTCTTTTTTATGGTTTACACGTGTAAACTCTACCCTCATCGAGTTTTACAAAGAATGCTTATATCTTTTTTTCTTTCTCTCTCTCTCTCTCTCTCTCTCTCTCTCTTATCTATCTATCTTTTTTCTCTTTTCTTTTGATCTAACGATCGAAGAGTCATAAAGATCGCCATACCCTCTTTTATGTTAAATCTTATATATCAACGAGATGCATGAGATTTTATAAAAAAAAAAAAAAAAAAAAAAAAATCAAGTAACTACATGAACGTTGTATAAATAAATCCACAGTGAGTCATGGAAGATCGTTCGGGATTGCAAAAAACACGACGATATTAACCGGAGAATAGTGTATAAATAACGATGATGAACGAAGGTAAAAGAACGTTCGCATTGAAAAAAGAAGAAGAAAAAGAGAAGAAGAGAGAAAGAGATAGAGAAAAATAGTATGTCAAGATAATGTTATCGATCTAAAGATTCTACAAGGAAAGACATTTTCTATTTCTTTTCTTCGCTAGTCATTTCTTCAACACGAGAAAGACACCTACACATTTTCTATGTATATACATAAGAATAAGGAATATATATATATATATATATATATATATATATAGATATAGATATGGTATGTATATATATAGGTATATGAAGATAGAAAACATATCTGTCGATTTGATTCACGAGCAAATTGGATGCGACGAACGTTCAACATTTAAATTCTGCCATTTCGGTTAATCCCAGTCGATTTATAGAGTCATTACTATGCGACGAATGACTAAGCGTTTCCTACAAGAATCGTTACATTATAAAGACGACGATCGTTTCGAAATCGAGAAGCTTCGTTAAAATCCTCTACAACGGTGCTAATATGCTTGATAATCTTTCGAAGACGATTCTGATTCATTCTTCTATTGAAAGTTTTATGTTCTTTCTTCTTTTTTTTCTATTTATTTATTTAATATTAATAAAAACGAAATTTCTCATTTTACGTATGTTAATGCAATGCAAATAAATCATATACAAGTTGCGCTTCATTATCATCGTTATCGCAAAAAGAAAAAAAATAGAAAAAAGATATGCATACATATCTATATATAAACAAAAATAAAAAAAAACTCGTTATTTCGGCTGAATGGATTGCAGTAGAACAAATGAAAAAAACATCCGAAACAAATCAATGAACCGGAGAAATAACATTTTGTATAAACAAGCTGCCTGAAAAATTCAGATTTCTAGTAACCAGAGAGAGAGAGAGAGAGAGTCAGAAAGAGAAAGAGAGAGTCAGAAAGAGAGAGGGAGAGAGAGAGAGAGATAGAAGAGAAATACATGCCGGAGATGGGCGAATGAATATTCATCGTTCTTTAATGCAACGCGATCGTCGTTTTCCCGCGCGATCGCAATACCGCGTGGTGCACGTATACTTGCGTCACTTCCTTTCTTCGTACTACGTACGTTTTCACGGGGTATTAGAAATGTCACTTTCCAAGCTCAAACACGGGGATCCTTTTAAGCACTTGCCGTGCTCTTTATTCTCTCTCTCTCTCTCTCTCTCTCTCTCTCTCTCTCTCTGCGTCTATCTTTTTTTTTGTCTTTCATACGTGAAACTATCTTTCGCTATCCCTCGCTAGAGTTCACATACAAACTATGTAAAATCATGTATGTATACGTTGAAAGTTCAACATGTTTCCTTTTCAAAGGTTTATGTTAAAGAGAGGATCAAAGATGATTTGACTTTCTTACAATTTTCAGGGATACTGATTGAAGATCATACTTTCTTCAAAAATTATACATCACTTCTCGAAAGTTCAGATCTAGGGTTTTGTAAAAAAAAACTTTGTTACAACAAAAAAGAAGTTCTCTCTCTCTCTCTCCCTCTCTCTCTCTCTCTCTATCTATCTATCTATCTATCTATCTATCTATCTATCTATCTATCTATCTATCTATCTATCTCTCTCTCTCTCTTCTTCCCTTTACATATGTATATATATCTTTTTCTGGAAAACACGAGCACAGCGTTTACCAAATTTATTAGGTTTCGAACGGCGCGTAAATATCGATTACTTCATCGTACAGAAGCCACATTACATGTTCATAGTTAGGAAGTCGTTATCGTACTTCATTACAATAGGTACGAGGAACAAGTTTCGGACGCAGTCGGTTAACTTGCAAATATTCAGGAAAACATAATGCCCAGTTATGTGCCCTTCACATGATTATGGTCATCTCGATCTCGTGTAACGAAGTTTACATGAGAGTATTTCCTATTGAACCTTGATAAATTTAACTTCAGGATTCGATTCATTACACAAAAATTTAATTTATTTCTATCGAAGTGAACGAAGATAATTTAAAATTTCAATGAAACACTTCGCTCATAAAATCTGATTTCTTTGATATATTATTAATTTCTACTATACGTAAGTTTTTATTATTTTCTTTAATACCATGTTATCATTCAAATTCAAAGTCAAAAAAAAATCCTATCCAATTATATGCAACAATAAATTCTGCTCGATATAAAAAATAGTTATTAAATGCGGGAGAAATAAAGTAAGATTTAATTGATCGAACGCTTTTTCTTTGATATTCGTGAGACTTTAATTAGTTGTAAAAAAAAAAGAGAAAAAAAGAAGAGTAAAAAAAGGAAAAGGGTAAGAAGAAAAACATGAAGAGGAGAGACATTTATCTATTATCCTCACACTCTAGTTGGTCGGTTCAAGGCTTTATCCCTGAGACCTAGAGCTAGCACGCGCGATGTCTCGCAAAAAAGCCTTCTTTCCTACTTTTTCTTTTCTTTTTTATTTCTCTTTCTAACAGCATCCGAGTGACCGTTTCTTTTTCAACGACCTCGAAAAATAAATCGAAGTAGTAACGAAACCACGTTTAATCGCGTAACGTATGGCCGGCATATGCGATACATGCACGCGAACTACACACACATGCACGTGCACCTATATGTACATCTGTATATGTAAGTATAAACATACACTTGTTTATGTGATCTAAAAGGAAGGATAAAGTAAGGAAGGATATAAAAGAGAATGAATATAGAGGAAGAATAACGAAGGAAAGAACGTTGGTAAGACAGTAAGCCAGAACGACGAGAGTGTACCAAGGAAGATATTATGCATAATGCATACACGTGCTCCCTATACATAAGTAATATGTTATCTGGTATTAGCGAGAGCATAACCGTAAGCAACAGCGATTACATTGCTGGTCATTGCATAAGTCATATCTCTCGGAGTACCAAAGATCGGATCTCACACTATTCTATCGTTACCGTTATTACAACGGCAACTGTAATGGGCTCCTCTCCTCTTCCTCCTTCTCATCATTCTCCTCATACTCCTTTCCCCACCTTCTAATTCATCTTTTCCTGGCACGCGTTTCGAAATCTTCTGTCTTCACGATGAACTCTTACGATTCTAAAGATTGATTTCTTTCTTCGTTGTTTCCATTAATTAGAAACAAGTATGATGGTCAAAATTTAATTCTCTGTCATCATTAGATTACTAACTCTAATGATTTAAAATTTCGTTTTATTTATAACGAAAATTGTTTGCTTCTTTTACCAGTTGGAAGCTTCAGAAGTTTTATATTGGACGAAATACTTCAAGTTTCTTAGTCGAAGAACGTTATGGTAGAAACAAAGTATCGTACGATATTATCTCGTCAATTTTACTAACATAATTTTAAATCAACATTCTCTTAAACTTTTTGCCGTGCAGTACGATTTGTTTAGTGTAATGATTTAGTGCGCCGTGGGTTATATGTTTATAATATTAATAAAATTATTAAAAACCCGATATACTGAAGTTCATCGTGTATTATTTTAAATATACGACTTTTTATTTGTATCACGATAAGATTTTCGCAAATTTGTAATAACATTCTACTTGGAGAATTTTATGAAAATCTCTTACAAATTAAACAATTCATTTACTTTGATATAAGGTAACTATTAAAAATTTAACGCAGCTCAATAATGGAATTAAATTATATAAATTATATGATGGAATTAAATTATATAAATTAAATTACAGAGTCTGTAATTTATATCTTGTACAAATCGAAATTATATATATATATATATATATATATATATATATATATATATATATATATATATAATTGTATAAAATTGCAATTATCTGTGACTCTTACACGCACATACACATACATATACACACTTTTCATGATAAATGAAATTATTAAGAAATATCTTTTAAAGATTTAACTTTTAATTATCTTTCTATAAGGTAAGTCTAGTGATAAGTGGTATAATGCTCAAGGTGTCTGAAGTAAGTAATTGATCGAGGCTCCTTATCTAATACTGAAACCTTCCGTAAAATCAAGCTCCGTGGGCCAGTTTTCGTTTAGCATGATGATCGAGTTACACGTATCTAGGTATATATATATATGTATATATGTATGTACATAGATACAAAACGATTCCTAACCCTTACGCGTTATCTCTCAACAGCAGGTAATTTCGAAGAAGGAAGTGGATGGATCGATTGGACAGCTTGAAATGAGGTGGGTGTTTTCGAGTTTGTTAACTCTTGACATCATTAACTATTTATCTATCTATTTATCTATCTATTCATCTATCTATCTATATATCTATCTATCTATCTATCTATCTATATATCTATCTATCTATCTATCTATCTATCTATCTATCTACCTATCTATTTGTCTCTCTTTTTTTCTTTCCGTTCGTTTAAAGACAAATCTTCAATATATATATGAATACAATTTATACTTCTTTCAAATGTAAGCTAGAACAGAAATGTTCGAAGATCAAAAATGATGATTCTTCGTGAAAACTTCGTGAACTTTTCAAAGTCATCAAAAGCAATTGAAGAAAAGAAGTCATCGAAGAGAAGAAAATATCCTCCCAGTCTGGCTCTTATACCCCTTCCCCCTACGTGTTCTCTTCAATTTGATTTTCTTCAAGAACTCTTTGCGTGGTAACTTTGAAAATGTCGACGAAGACGGCGGACTTTAAAGAGTGGATGGAGCTATCTAGAAGGCCAAAGAACGAGTAGACGAATCGACCATTAGTCTTTCTGACGTTTCAATCGAAGGAGCAATGCAGTGTCCGATCGACCATCTACCGCTACTATTATCATCTTTTCGTTGATGTATCAGTGATAAATATAAATGAAAAAAAGAATATGATAAAAAATCGACGAGATTGGTCAAAGATTAAATTATCGTACTTCTCACGATCGAACTTAAAGAGACAATCGAATATAGAATGAAAAAGAAAAAGAAAAAGAGAAAGAGAGAGAGAGAGAGAGAGAGAGAGAAAAGCCTATAAGTTCTGGACGATAGCACGTGGCCTCAGGAAACTTCGGTAAGTGGGCAGTTTTCTCGCGAAATTACTCGCATCAGTCTGTGGTAATCACGGTTGTAAGCGGCTCAAGAGAAATGTAAACGCGCCTACTAACTCACCACGAGCGATATATATCTCCTTCCCTCAGTCTCTCTTTCTCTTTTCCACCTTCTCTCTCTCTCTCTCTCTCTCTCTCTCTCTCTCTCTCTCTCTCTCTCTCTCTCTCTCTGTGCCTCACCCTTCTCTCTTTTCCTCGTTGACTCCTAGACAGAACGGCCGTCTACCAGTGGCGTCGGCAGCTCCTCCTTATCTCGGGACATCTCGTATTAAGACGTTTGACGCAAGTGCGGCGGCCTTAATTAAAAGCCGTCGGAAGGCGAAGAATTATTACATCGTATAATGACTCTTTCTCTCTCTTTTTCTCTTTCTCTCTTTTTCTTTCTCTCTATCTCTTTCTCTCTTTTTCTTTTTCTTTATCTTCTCAAGAAGCTTTCGAAGAAAATGAAAAATTTCTTTTTCTCTCGCTTCTTCTCTGTCTCGAATTCTTTCACGATCGAATTTATTAACTCTGAGAAATAATTCTTTTTCTTTTTCTTTTTTCTTCCTCCTCCTCCCTTTCGCCGAAAATAATACTTCGTTCAACTTTTTTCCCGTAAGAAAAAGAAGAGGAAGTAGTAGTAGTGCAGTAATAGTAATAATAGTAGTAGTAGTAATAGTAGTAATAGTAGTAGAAGAAGGAAAAAGAAAAGAAAATTCATGCGACGTTGAAGATGACAAAATTCAAAGGAAAAATTTTTTAAAAGGATCTAACCGTCGAAAAAAAATCGAAAGAAGAAACAAAACGACATTAACTTTTCGTTCATCGCCTTTGGCCAAGAGTCCAACGACGATATTGCGAGAACCTTGCCGCCAAGTCGTCACCACATCAAGGATGATCCGAGCCGCAGGGGTTTTCATAACTTTAAACGCGTCATGCTTTTCCCCACCTTCCATAGCTCAGCCCTAGATCATCTTACGACTCTTGAATGTGTTAATACATAAAACGGAAGCAATTCCCCGTGAAAAAGCCTCCGGCGATTTGCTAGCTAGGCTCATTCGTCTAACAAACTCGCACGTAGGAAGTACATATATAGTATGTGTAATGGGAGTATGTGGTCAAAACACAAAAAAGAACTATTGTGCAGGTTTAAACCATGTTATCTTTCTGGTGGATCTAAGTACTTTCTCTCGAAGATAATCTCTGAACAACAGAACTACGATCTTCGATAACATACGTGATTGACAATTAGAAAATCAATTGCTAGATCAGAGTTATTTAACTTTTATTTGTGATATAAGTAGCATTAAATTTTCGGATAAAAAGTTATAACTGTTTCGTATAATTAAAAATTGAATATTATTTTGATACAATTTTTTTGATACTCTTCGTGATTTAATGTTTCGCACTAAATATCTCACGCAGAAATATCTTAAACTTTAAATTTTTTCAAAGGAATTTTTTTCATTGAAAAAAGTTAATATTTATTTTCAAAAAATCTAGAAAAAATCTCTCTTTCCAGATAGATTCCATTACTCGTTTAAAGCATATAATCGAAAAACTTTTTCGGAAATGTATATGTATGTATATGCATGAGACTAAATTAGTTTTGATAAAATATGCCATTAAAATTTCTTTCTTTCTTTTTTATTTATTTTTTTTATTTTTTAACGATCGTTCTATATTCCCCATTTTACGGGCAACCGTTTGAAATGAAGAGTTATTTTCACGAAGAATAACATTTCGTACTTTATACGTATGACCCGTTGGAAACCGGGATCCTATACCAATCAAACTCGTGCTCACGTTTAGGCTATCGACGCGTAGTGAGTTTGCTCTAGGTCTGTAGGGACGATTGGACACCGGGAGAAAATTTACGTTTCAATTACGGTCGAACGACAAAGCTTTGCAATATTCACATTTACAGAGGTCCGTTTGGCGCGATTGTCATTTGAATCCTTTTACATTATTATTCTATCGGCTATCCTGTAGCTATACACCTTTCTGCTACTCTCATTCGCCTATCCTGGAATGCTGACATCGATGTTGCTCGATCGTAGTTTCCATCGAATCCACATGTGTCCGCTGATTACGAGTTCGAACTCAGCCTAATCAAATGACGTTCGGTTTGCCAAGTTGAATGGACGATGTCGATTCTCCGACATAAAACGCCCGAATTGAAACTTTGAAACCAACAAGTGGATTAAATAAAATTGACATTCAAAAATAAATAAGCAAACAAATGCGACGGGCAGATGGCTCGAAGGGACCGACCATTTTAATTTAACAAAAAGAATATTTATTTGCTCTGATTTATAGTACGTAGTAACGGGATTGATCGAAAGAGACGTACCTGTCAAATATTTTTCTCTTCCTTTTGACTCGTATTATTTACGAGACACTACGTGTGTCGAATTTTAAAGAATACCAAAGCTGAAATTTCACCCGAAGGGTATTTCGAGAACAAAAAAAAAATGCAAATTCAACCATTAGTCGAATATTTATATAAGATGCTACAAATAAATTCACTTTTTTTACTCGAATAATAATCCACTGAAATAAATCAGGTTTTGTTCCAAATGCACACACACACACACACACACGTCTATATTCATGAGACTCATAAAAGCTACATACGATAATAATTAATAAAAACATTTGGAACGATAAGCGAATAATTATCCAAATAATGAATAAAACATCATTTGCTCGCGCACGTTGTTCGATCAAATATATTCATTCGTTCGCAAATAATAAAATTCTATTTGCCATTCTAATCCATTATCTGTTATTCGAATTGTGTCCGCGTTGGATTAACCAAGTGTGATAGTAAAGGGTATGTTAACGTTCGATGATAAATGAAGAATTGTTATCGAGTATTTTATGAAAAATCATGTCATTATATTCTTTCTACGCACAAAAAAGATGTGATCAAAATAAGCGGAATATTTTCCATGAATTATTGCCAAATATATATCTTGATGACAATTTGAACAAATGTGCGTTTATAAGGGTGAATGTGTCTCGCTCTCTCTTTCTCTCTATTTATCTATCTATCTATCTCTCTTTCTTCTCTCAGTCTCATATACTTCTTTCAATTTCCTTTCAGACTCATATTCTCCTTTCAAATAAACGTTGTATCTTTATGAACAGAATAGGAGAAGAGGAAGATATTTTCCATCTATCTTGACCACCATTTGCACGAATTGTACTGACTATCTCGTAGTAAAGGACATACTAGATGTCTCGACTGTAATGATACTAGATGTGTCGAACTGTACCTCGAACCCCCCTTCTCGTAAAACTTCGACGTACCAATGCATGTACTATAGGAACGATTGGAATTTCAAACTAGAATGCCATCGAAATATCCATATTTCTCTCTCTCTCTCTCTCTCTCTCTCTCTCTCTCTCTCTCTCTCTCTCTCTCCCTTGTTTTGATTTCTTTTTTAGTGAAATACATAATAAATAGTTACTGCGTCTTCGATTGTGCGTAGCAAATGATTACTTTGAAAGTGATTCTAACTAAAAAATAAAATATAATTTATATCATCATTTAATTAATATAATACAAACACAGACAAAAATCGAAATATTTCACAAATTTGTCGAAATCAAAATTCCTGACAATAAGAAGTACTGCGTTAAATGAGGATTGATAAAAGAATGGTAGAGCATTCTAAAGCCACTTATCTCTCACAGAAAGATTTATTTAATGTTCTTCCATTTCTCGAGAAACTCAAAGATAAGAGTCTGAAAAGACTAGACTACGTGATCTGTAGACACACAGGATAATATGAAGATTAAAAAGGCTTACCAATAGAAGACGTACTTACTCGCTCATCGATCGAAAATCGTTCGACATTCAGCTTATTTTCGATTTCTCTGATTTTTCTTCTATATTTGTAAATTTATGAGAAAAGAAAAGAAACATTAAAAATTTAAAAAAGAAAAAGAAAGAGAGAGAAAAGAAAAAAGAAGCAGAAAAATGTGAATGTGATGAAAATAACTATACGAGGATAACACGACATTTAAAAGAACAAATCAATGTTCATGAAAGAATTTATCATTGTAACTGCTAAAAAAATGGATTATCTAACACTAGGAAATGAAACGAGAGTTGAATTACGCACATTCTGGATGAAAGAGAATAAGAAAAAATGGACGATCTCAATATGTTCTGTTACGTATGTAGGTATAACACTAGACTAGAATATATCGAGATTATTAGAATAATTAAATGTTACTATATTACTCTTTCTTGTTAACCATATAATACATAATACTTACGTGTAATTCTTTACTTTTTCTCTCTTTTTCTTACTTTTTTTTAATTATTACTCTTTTTTTGTTCTCTCTTTTTTTTTTATAGAATTCTCCGCTGCACAATTATAGATGCGTCTTTATTATTAGAATAAAAGTAATTTTTATATTACGTATTGTTAATTAATTAAGATATTATCCTTTCGCTCGCTTAGATATTTTTATTCGAGTAAAGAGACTGGCAGTTCGTTGAATGAACGATATATTCAATCTTTTATGAAAACCACGGAACATTGATATCGATAAAAGGGGTGATTTATGCGAAAGAAACGAGCCAAAAGTGATTTCCAATCCTCCTCCACCGTCGTTTCAACCAACCAAACCCTTTCTTTCCACTTTCGATGTAATCCTAGAAACATTTTGTTTGCGTTGCGATGACAGTGTGATCGATATCGAGAGTTCGAATATTACGAGCGATGTTTCGAACAATAGGTATACTCGAAAACAATGTGCAAGTACGTAAGATAAAGAACTGTTTTCTTTCTAAATATCAATACTGTTATTACGTTCTTCATATTGCGATTTATGTCTTTACAAACGAGTTAAAATAATAACTATCTTTCTTTCTCTTTCTCTCTCTCTCTCTCCCTCCCTCACTTTCTTTTTTTCTCTGTCTACATCATAAAAATTTCTTTATTACCTACCAGAAAAGATATTTTTCCAATATGTGAAGGACATAAATAATACACTTGTAATAGTGAACGATTAAACACAATAGCTTATCATATTGTTCAACACATATCCTTTACGTCGCAATAATTCTATGGAAAAAAAAAAAAAAAAAAAAAAAAAAAAAAAAAAAAAAAAAAAAAAAAAAAAAAAAAAAAAACTTTAAACATATTGATCGATCGATTGTAAAAATGTAATTCGTGAAATTAATTAATTGTAATATTACCAATATTATTAATATTAACAATTACTAATATTAATAATATATTTATATTATATATTATTATATTTATTATATTATATATTATATTAATGTAACATTTATGATGTTATTAATATTAGCAATATTAACTACTATAATATTACTACTACATTATAACCAATATAAATTACTTCGAAAAGAACTAGAAAGACATTGGATAAGTTAAAAAAAAAAAAAAAAGAAGAAAAAAGAACTTTCTTCAGACTTGAGGAAAGACAATCTTAGGGAGAATATATCGTAGACGACACGTGGTGATTCATCGGACTTCAATATCGATGATATAACGTTTGCGACGTATACGTTTTGTGACCTAGATTCACAAAGGAAGAAACGAAAGTAGGTAACAAAAGGAGTGGGTGGTACAGGGGGAATGGATGGAAGGCAGGAGACCTCGCCAAAGGCAAAACTAAGAAGACGAACTCTCGAAGAGGACGGAATAAAATCCAAAAGAAACTAGTACCATGGATCTCTCTCTCTCTCTCTCTCTCTCTCTCTCTCTCTCTCTTTCTCTCTCTCTCTACCTGCGCCTTTT
>NC_060958.1:4488212-4498212 GCF_910589235.1 Vespa crabro
GAGATGTGCAACGTTAGCAGTTTGTGCTTCGAATAAAATCGAGAATCTTCTCAGATTCTCTCGAATTACCAGAGATATTAAATAGAGCTTTTCTGTCTCCCCACTCTCTCTCTTTTCATATTCGTGATTCATTATGATACATTAATATATTATATATTTCCGGGTAACAGTGAAGTGATTCCACAGGTGACGGTCACTAGACTACCCTTAGAAACATCGGAATGCTTTGAAATAAAATAAAGTTTCCGGTGATAAAATATTTCGATGACATTTTAAACTTGAAACAATATTTCATTTTCTAACTCTATTGCTGCCATTCTTTTTTCGTCGACGTGTCGACAAAAATCGAAGAAACAGACGAAAAATTTGAATAGAGGCGATTGATATTGACATCTAAATATCGTTCTCTCTCTCTCTCTCTCTCTCTCTCTCCCTCTCTCTGTCTGTTTGTATATTTCTTTCATGCGTAATACTATTCTTTTTTCTTTTTTCCAAGAAATACAGAAAATTGTTTTTATATGTACAAATATTCGATCAAAAGTAAATCCTTTGTATGGTAGTTATATAAATTTATTCTATCGTAATTACAAGACAGAATACAAAGCTGATATTTAAGAACTTTATAACGGGCGTAAATATCTGATAAAAACTTGAAGCTATTCTTATATATTAACAGGTATTTTCAAAAGAAAAATATAAGGCATGGAAAATTCCTTTTCATTTCAAAAAGCTCGTATATACTTTTAATCGAACGTATTAATGTAAACGTACATATAATAGGGGGAAAAAAATAAATAATGGAACCCTTTCAATAAGAAAACAATACTACTGTAATTATGGATCGTCATAAAAAAAATAAAAAGGGGGGAGGGAAATAGAAAAGAATATGTAAAAAGCATAGAAAAAGAAGGAAATTAGACGGAAACGAGTTCAGAAATTTTTAATGATTTCGTTCAGAATCCTTTCAAAAGAAAGACAGAGAGGAGACGAGGAAAAGAAAAACGTCGAAATCGGAGAGAGAATAAGAGAGAGCTAGAGAATGAGAGAAAGATAGAGAAAAAGAGAAAAAAGAGAAAAAGATACAAAAGAAGTCTGTCGGATGTACGATTATAGCAGTCGTCGATGGCACGTCAATTTCACGAGTCTTCCTATCATCGTGATCCGTTACACGTGCCCTGAAACGCTGATGCCGAGAGAACAGAAGTAGAGTTTAAAAGAGAGAAAAGAAAATGGAAGAGGTGGAGAAAGAGGACGAGGATGAGGATGAGGAGAAGGAGGTGGTGGAGAATGAAGAGGAGTGGAAAAGTTTACGCGCGAACAGATACGCAGATTGGACGTGCTTTCAAATCCGAAAGAAAGACGATCCATCCAAACAATAGGTAAATGCACTTCCGTGAAGTGAGGAATACTAAACCATTGGCAAGCTATGCGACTCGGTGAATCTGGAATCGGTTGGACGATGTGTACCAAAAAGAAACAGACAGACAAACAGGAATCTAGAGAGACGAAGATAGAGACAAAGAAAGAGAGAGAAAACGAATGGAAAAGCTCGAAATCGAGATACTACGATTCGTAAAATTTTCCTTTTTCCTTCGAAAGAGGAAACATGGATAACCGACTTGTAGATGGAAAACAGGGAGTTCGTAACGCGCCAAGAATGCTTCTAGTCGGTTGCCTACATATTAAAGAATCGAATCGATTATGCATATTGTTCGGCATTCTAACAACAAAGATAGAATAAAGGAGGAAAAGAAACGAGACGAAACGAGACAAGACGAGACAAGACGAGTTGAAACGAGACGAGACGAGAAATATGTTTCACGAAATTTTATTTTTTAAAAGCAAATGCAATATTTTTTAATCGCAGTATCATCGTTCTTGAAAATACGATATATACGATATATATTTCAAATACGAATATATATATATATATATATATATATATATATATATATACATAATTTTATATATCCCCATATGGATACGTATAGATAGTTATATTTTCAGCTCGTAGCAAAAAGATATGAGAATAGTGAGATATAGATGAAAATGGAAAAAAAAGACGGAAAAAGTAATGAAAGAATCAAATCATTTCCGCTGTATATTAAAATAAAGCGATTCTTCGATCGGCACGTATCTTTAATTTGAAAATATTAAATAAGGGAGATTGAGATAAATAGAGAAAGAGAAAGAGAGAAGGAAAAAAAAAATATCTTTTTTAATTAGATTTCCCTTTCGTTCCGACAAAAATAAAGATAATAGAAACAAAAGATATCGTTTGAAAAAACAAAGAAAAAGAGAGATAGAATATATTCCACTGATAAAGAAGAAGAACTACGCGATCGACGAACGTGAGTCTGCGTTGAAAACAATAAGCCAAATGTAAATGAACAAGAATAGCGAGAAAAAGAATGATAGAGAAGGAAGAAAGGAAGAAAGGAAAAACGGTACGGCGACGGTGAATCAATGAAGGAAAGAAGCTTTTAATAGCTCGACTTGACTTTTAAGACGGCGCGGCACGGTTTACTACGGAAATTAATTATGCAAGCACGCTTCTTTTCCCCTCTTACGGTTACCATGGGCCAAGGTCTTCCTTCGTGCATTTCTTTTAACTACTACCACTCAAATCCACTACTACCACTACTATTATTTCACTACTAGTCCACTACTTCACTACTCTACTCCACGAGTTACTCTTCTATTACCGTTACCAATAATACCACTACTATTCACGATTCTGTCTCAAGGTGTAAAAAAAAAAAAAAAATAAAAAAAAAAAAAAAAAAAAATAAAAAAAAAATAAATAAAAAAAAACTTGGCTATTTTTGTATCGATCTATTGCGTAAAAGATAAACGGCAGTATCTATTATCGCTTACATAAGTGTTAAACACATGCGAGAACGTACACTATGTGTAGGTATTTACGTACTACCTGCCGGCGCGAATAAATATCATAAAAATAACTGCTAATAGATATGTATATACGAAAAATCTTATAAAATAACAAAAATGTTAAATTCTCTAAATCGATACGTCGAAAAGAATGTTTGATGAATCTCAAATTGGAAACGAGTTAAAGAAGGAGAAATAAAGATAGAGATAGAGATATAGAGAGAGAAAAAGAGAGAAAATAAAAAAGCAGTATCTTCGTTAACGATACGCATTTGAAATTTTGACATCCACTCTCTTCCTCTTCCTCTCACTCTTTCTCCCTCTCTCTGTCTCTCTTTTTTACGATCATAGAGACGGAAGCCCATTTTATCATTTCGCCTCCTGTTCACCTTCGATGTCCAAATAAAGAGTGAACACGTACGACACTATTCGTACTCTACACATTACCGTTCGCAAAAATTTCTTTCGCTTCTATTCTATCCTTTTTTTTCTATTCTCTTTTCATCCATCCATCCATCCATCCATCCATCCATCCATCCATTCATCCTTCCTTCCTTCCTTCCTTCCTTCCTTCCTTCCTTCCTTTTTCCCTCCCTCTCTTCTCATCGTTTTTGCATTCAAACGGCGAGCGTTTCGACGACTCCCATCGCGAAAAGAGGCCATCGCTCAACGCGTCAGCTCAACCCAACTGAACGATTTATGGAGATGGCGCCAAGTTTTTCAAACAAACTCGACAATCACAATTTTCTTACGTCTTAGAGATATCTCGCCAATTATAATAGGAATTTACGAGCAGCTCCAATTCTCTTTCTTTCTTTCTCTTAAAGTACTATCGATAAAGTGCCATCTTCGAAATAGAAGATATTCTCTCTCTTTCTCTCGCGAAATTGATCACACACACATACACACACACACACACACACAGAGAGAGAGAGAGAGAGAGAGAGAGACCCTTAACATACCTCTCCATTTTTCTACCGTATTATACTTACTACTCTTGGTCCATCTCTCTCTCTTCCTCCCTTTCTCTCTCTCTATCTCTATCTTTCTATCTATTTCTCTATTTCTATTCGTTTTACTTTTGCGACAGTAGGACGGATTTACGACGGTAATTACGTGCCTCTCTTCGCAGCTATTTGTCGCCTCTACGAACCATGCGAGATGCCCAAACTCACGCTTCTTTCCTCTCTTAATCTCTTTCTAAACTCGCATGGGACTAGTTTGACTAACTTTTCCTCTACTCCTTTCGTCCTTACTCCTTCATAGGAAAGTTCCACGAGCTAACATAAACTATCCAAAGGGGAATCTTTACTTTCCATTCCGAAAGAGAAACTAACGAAGATCGTTGTTGTTGAAGCAAAATCCGTTGAAGATTTAATCGATTTGGATATATTACTGGAGAGAATTTATCACGAAACGGATAACGATGTTTCTGGCTCGTTGACTCGAACATGCATCCCTTCTCACGTAAAGTTTCAAGACGAACAAGAGAGTAAGAGAGGAAGAGAAAGAGAAGAGAGATGCGGGTTTAACATAATTAAGCGCATAATTATCCTAATTGTCGAAAGGTTGGTACGCTCTTGGCAGGCAGACGAAGTGTACCACTAAAAGGTGCCTATCTCTTCAAGGGGTCGAATCTCGATCTCGATCTCGATCTCTCGCATCTAATCGCGTTTTCTCTAATCTTTTCACTCACTCACTCACTCACTCATTCACTCACTCACTCACTCACTCTCTCTCTCTCTCCCCCTCTCCCTCTCTCATTTTTTATTTTCTTAGGAAAAAAATACAGAAAAGTCAGGAAGCAAAAAAAAAGAACGATGCTATAATACTGTATAAAGAAAAGAATTTTAATATTACAACATTAAAATATATCTTCTAAATAATAAGCATATTTTTTTGTGTTTAAGAAAACAAGTTATATAATATGAAAAAAAAAGAAAAAAAAGAAAAAAAAAAAGAAAAAAAAGAAAAAAAAAAGAAAGAAAAAAAAAGGAAGGAAACATATAACGTAACTTATGATTAGTATAATAATACATACTACACTAAGTATAACTTAGGATTATAGCAAATATTAACTCTCAGAATACGAACTAACTGATACTTTCGTGACGCTAAAATAGTCTGTGTGACTTCGAAATTTTACATGACCTTACACAAAAAGCTTAATTCATATTTATTCTCTAACAAGATCCATTACATAGGTTTAAGACATATAGTTAATTAAAGAGAGAAAAACAAATAAAAAGAAAAAGAAAAGAAAAAAGAATGTCCCGATAAATTTCCAAAGTAACTTTTCCCGTGAGATACATAAAGGGCCAGGGAGAAAAATTTAAATTCAATATTTCAACTTACTTTGTAGAAGAGAGACGTAGAAACTTATTACCGAAGGAGAAATGCTCCTCTTCTCTCGATTATATCTATATTAAAATAAACGTGGTGATCGTGTGATAACACGAATAAAACTTGAGAAACAATGCTGCTATACTTGTTTATAAAAATAAAAAAAATAAAAAAATAAAAACAGGAAAGAAAAGAACAAAAATATAAACGAAAAAAGAAAAAGAAAGATCAAAAGAAAGATTGGCAATTACAGAAAATGTTACACTTTTCTTGATATCGAATGATTCCTTTCTTATGCATCCATGATAGTAATATATATGTATGTATGTATGTATGTATGTATGATATATATATATATAACGAATCTATTTCTCGTAGATTCTCTTATTTCTCTGTCGTGAAATATATACGCGTTTTTCTTTCTTTCGTTCCTTTTGTTATGTTCTAACATAAGTCCGATCGTTAGCCTCCAAAAGAAGAACCTTCGCAAAGAGCTTCTTCGTCTTCTAAGCGAGAGAAAGAATCTCGACGTCGACGTAGATGTTGACGACGACGACGACGACGACGATTTAGTACTTCTTCAATAACAGGAAAAAGCACGTTGAAAACGTTACGGCATTTTTACGTTCTACGACAAAAAGAAAAGTCATCGAAAAGAAAGCGTTAGACGTTGAAATCATAACACGGTTTGTCCGAGTGTGTCGTTGACTTTGCTTTTTTCTTCTCTTTTTTTCTTTTCTTTTCTTTTTTTATCTATCCTGATCATACTCGCCGGACGAAGATGAATTTAAGCTTCTATGTCGACAATAGACGAAATAAATTCTTTCAGAGATTGTTCAGTCTCATTCGAAGAAAATGTTTACACGTATAACTAACCACTACATATGTGTACATATATAACACACATGTACATAGAAAGAGAGATTCATCCATAATAAGCGCCGTTGAAAAGTTGATCGCTTGCATAGAGCGTATCATAGAAGTCTTTGTTCGATCGAAAGCATCCTTTTTTCTTTCTTCTAAAAAAGCAACTCGTAAATGGCAATATTCTCCATCAACGTTTGTTTACGATCTTTTACGTAACCTTTTATGTAATGTATGTATGTATGTATGATGTATGTACGATGTATGTATGTATGTATGTATGTATATATGTATGTATGTACATATGCTTATGTCCATACTACATCACCCATGTTTCGTTGTTTTCTTTCTCCGATCAAATGAAAATACTGATTAATAATAATAATTATAAAAGAAATAAAAAAATAAGTTTCTTTTCGTCCGTGATAACGTACTCGAAAATATCGATTATTTCGTAAATATAAAATATAAATGATAATGTCTGTATTAAAGAAGAGAACAAACAAGTTATTGAAAAAGTTTTTTCGAACTATAATAACGATCTTAGTTAATTGTAAAAAGATTTATTGAAACCATTCCCAAGATTCATTATCATACATTTGTCTTCTTTCCTTTTCTTTTCACATGTTCGTTTTTATCCCTCTTGTTTTTATTCTTTTCATTACTTGTCCGTAAAAAAAGAAAAGAGAAGAAAAAGAACAAAAAGGTAACGTTTTAATACCATGCTATTTTTACACGTATAACATTTTGACGTATGGCTGTCGAATGTAAGAAGTAAAAAAGTCAACAGGAATAAAAAGATCGTCGCGAGAATAATCGATCTTGAAAAATGATTTCTATGCAACTTACATGTGATATGAAAATGACGAGAGAAAAAAAAATGAACATAGGTAATAATATTCTTTTTGAAAAATGACAAGCAATATTATATCTCAATTCCTTTCACGTAGAAATTTTAAATCCCCTTTTTAACCTCATCCCCGTTATACATCACTATTCTCGATATCGCCAATATTTTCAAAATGATAAGATAAAAACTAATATTAATGTAACTTACCTAAGTTATCCGCATGGGCAATCGGACAGCCAAGTAGCAGGAAGAATAACAACAACGTGACGGTCAGCATGACGACAAGGAAGGACATGTGACGATGTAGAAGGAGAGCAGCTCTTCTCGTACGTCCAATAACTAATTACCCTTCGAGAGGATCCACTCGAGAGTAGCAGCCAGGCGCGAGAAGGCACCGAGTGATCGGTTAACCTCGAACGAATCCGCGCACCAGCAACAGCAGCAGCATCAGTACCACTCCCATTTCGATCTCTCTTCAGACTCTGATATACGATCTCGTGAGGATAAAGTTGTAAGAATGTATGTACTTATGTATGTATATGTGTGTGTATATGTATGAAAGAGAAAGAGCTCTTTCTCTCTCTCTCTTTCTCTCCTTAATAATAATATAATTATTATTATTATAATAATAATAAAAATACTAAGAGAAGAGGCAAAGATGTAAGAGATTTACGTATAAATATATACAAGTGTGGTGCGAGTGTGTGATGCGTGTGCACGCGCGTGTGTGTATATACATATATAGATTGTTTTCTATCCTTTTTTTAATTCTTTATTATATATTAATTTTCACAAAAACAAGGAGTACTCAATCGTGTCACTCGAATCACTGTATTTGCTGTGTTTCTTCATCAACATGTTATAACACACATCATACACACATACACAATATCTCTAACACGCACGTAACTAATAAATAACAATCAACACACAAAACACGTTGTTCGAGTTTCCAATCGATCGATCGATCGATCGAAGATCCGTACGTACGTATTACTGACGGTTTTCTTTTTTTTTTATCGATCGTACATATATCACTAGATTATCCTTCTCCTTCTCTTTTCTTCCTTTGATCTCACAGTAACTCTTCCTCTAATCCTTCTTGCCAGCTGTGAGCTCTTCTCGTCGTCTAGAGAATACGAAGCTAGCTCTCTCTCTCTCTTTCTCTTTCTTTCTCTTCCTTATCTCTTTCTTTTTTTTCTCTTTCTCGGAATCTCTCTCTCTCTCTAAGGATTTGTTCGTGGTGTTCTTCGATTCTTTCTGGTCACGTGGTTCTCTTCTTCTTCTTCCTCCTCCTTCTCCTCCTTCTCCACCTCCTACTCCTTCTCTTCCTCGACCTTTTAACGTGGAAAACTTTCGTGAAAAGCGTACGAAGTTTCACGGACGATTTTTCGCACTTCTCGAAAGAAACCAATAAAGAAAAAAAAAATATATATATATATACGTATGTAATCGAGAAGATTCGTATAAAAGATCGTTCTAGATAAAAATCAAGTAATCCGACAGGAGTAGAAAGAGAGAGGGGGGGAGGGAGAGAGGGAGGAGAGGGAGGGTGAGCAAAGGGAGATTCTTCTACGATATTTTCGTTCGTTCGATGTGATCGAGTTTGGAGAAACTCGAAAAACGAGACTAAAACACGAGACGAAACGAGATAGAAAGAGAGAAATAGAGTAAAAAAGAAGAGAGAGAAGGAGAGAGAAAGAGAAAAAAAGATAAAAAGAACAAAAAAAACACATAGATAGATAAATAAATAAATGGATAGTAATTGAGAGAGAGAGAGAGAGAGAGAGAGAGAGAGAGAGAGAGAGAGAGAGAGAGAAAGAGAGATATATAAACAGGACACAAACTAATCGACAGACGCACGCCACGAAGTTCGCCGCGCGACTGACTGCCTGGCCGATTTCAAAGCAGGCGACGCGTGACGTCACGATTCACACGACCCGTACCCACCCCACGCTCTCGACCAATCGTCGCGCTTTCCCCCCACTACTCACCTATCTCGCGGCAACGTTTCTCCCAGCCTCGCCTAACCCTTCTCCTCTTTCTTTTCTAGCCATCGAAGATACGTTAAACACTCACGCGCGCGGGAAAAAGATGATCGTGACCCCGTACAAAACTTAACCCTCTTTTCTCGAAAGAATGAAATACTTTTTATTCGATCCTAGAGTATCGACATTTCTTTGAAGGATAAATGGTATGGAAATGAAATGAACGATAATTGAAAAAGATAATTGAACAATAATTGTATTGAAACGATGGATCTAAGATCGAGATTTTTACATCGTAGGCCAAGTTATTTATATAAAGATTTATTGTTTTTCTTTTCTTTTTTATTTCGTTTGTTTTTATCTTTTGCATATGTGGCAAATTCGTCGTCTCAACTTTTTTTCTTTTTTCTTTCGTTTTTTTTTTGTCGTTAACATCAATGAATTTTCAATGACTATCGAAATGGATAATAATTGAGCGCAGTGAAATAATAATATTGAATGATACAGAAATGTCGGCAGGCATCTTTTGAAAACAACACTTTTAATCGGATTATGGTATTTCAAACAATCTTTATCCGATTATATTGCATTTCTCTGTTTGTATTGCAAAATACTCGAACATACCAAACATTCTTCGTAATTATTGCGAATCATCCAGGGCACGAAACGGAATCATGTTCGAAATTGTTGTGTAACCGCTGATTAAGCTCCATTTCGGTTTGAAGTTTTATGTTGGCCACAAGCTTCCTAATTAAAATTTTGTCGCAAATTCTTGGTTAAACCTAGATCTAGATAGAACGACGTCTTTAGTTCGCGTCTTATCACGAAAAGTCTTGAAACTTTTTAGTCTTGAAGTTACGTCTCGTTGTGGCCGATATATATATATATATATATATATATATATATATATATATTTTCTTTTCCTTTTAGAGAAACAAAGAAAAATAGACAACGAGTTTAAATATTTCTGAAAGAACTTTCGTATTTTCGTTTCGAATGATTTTATCGATTCTTCGTTGACTTTGGTTAAAAATCTGATTCTACATAATAGCTCGCTCGGGAA
>NC_060958.1:4503212-4535712 GCF_910589235.1 Vespa crabro
AATTCTATGCTTTAAAAGAATATCTTTTAAATGATACAGTATTGAGAAATCTATTCTTTCTTTAACGTTATTAAAGTTTTTAAAGATATATATGAATTGTCAAAAAGAGAAGATATACTTCATAATTAGACGAATGATTGAAATATTTTTTGAAGATATAAAAGTAATTATTCAGATATATAATCGGTAACGTTTTCAAATTGAAAAATTATTTATAAGGAAGCAATAAGAAAATTCCAAGAAGATTAATTAAGTCTCGTGTGTGCGAGAGAAAGAAAACCAAAAAAGAAATTTTAAAAAATTAAATTAAATTAAAAAGAAAAGAAATTAAAAAAGAAGTTCACGTGAATGAACAGAAAAACAGTGAGAGAGGAAACGGGGTCGTGAGTGTTTATAGTTTGGAAAATGCACCGGCATCGAGTGGGAACAGCCGTTAATCACGAACAGAGGTCGGCCACGAATTTTATGCGTGATTTAACGCTAGCAGACCGCCTTCTCTTCTAAAGTCACGAGCTTCACGTTAATGTATTTAATGCGAACTTTCGTCGGTTAGCCCGTTCATTCTAAAACCCCATTCATCAGTGGAAGTCTATGCACGAAAGTTCATTTCTATAGCTCTATGTGACGTAAGTAAGTACTTAGATAACTATAGAAACTGTAGACCAGATTTTCGTAGAGCCTTTGATTCTAATGATCGGATCGATACAATTACGTATCATTTTCATACATACGTTCGAATAAATACGATATCTATTGTACTTATACGTTTATTATTGTTATATTAACTTTATTATATTTGTTACTTTTATTTTATTTATTTGTTATATTTATTATCTATTTTATTATATTTATTATATTTATTATTATTATTATTATTATTAATATCATTACTATATAATTTTTTTGAAGATTTTTCTTTTTTTTTTTATTATTTTTATTTCGTAATTATTATTTATTTTCTTTTTAATCGTTTCGTAATGATATAATCTCCAACAACGTAACCCAATTTATTCAATCAATAAATTATGGGACTACCTAATATTTATCTTATTATTTATTGCTAGCTACGATTTTCTTTGCAACGATTAATGTCCCGTTAAAAGAGTTTAATAACGTATTTGATGCATCTTCAGATTTTTATTTACTTTACGAAGAAGAAATATCACGGAGGTATGGAATCTCTGAAAAAGAATTTTCTCGACGTTTGTTGCATTTTTAAGTTTGCAAGAGTTTTCTTGATCGAGTACCATACCAAAAGAAAGCGGTTGTCAATGTGTATACGCCAAGGAAAGTGTGTTAACGAAAAATGACTTTTCGATACGAACCTAGCGACTTCCTTTCCGCTGAGTTTCCACTTCCGCGAATACGTGGTGAGAAAGGTGGTGAAAATAGGTCGTGTAAAGGGATGTTCATAGAATTTCAATACTTGGGTCATTCCATGTCAAATAGCTAAGTACCATTTGAGTGCTCTTAAAATCAATGAAATCTAAACGCACTTTCTCTCTATCTCTCTCTCTCTCTCTCTCTCTCTCTCTCTCTCTCTCTCTCTCTCTCTTTCTCTCTCTCTTTCTCTTTCTCTTTCTCTCTCTTTCTCCTTTCCTCTCTCTTTTTCTGTTCTATTTTTACAAGTCTTATTTTAAATGACTTTTTATGATTTTTTCTACGTATAGTAAAAAGAAAAAAAAGCAATTATAGTAATATATAATCCTTCGATTTCTTTGTAAAGATTATTTTCGTATATTTCACATTATTAATGAAAATAATGAGAGACATTTTATATGCGGTTCCAATACGATTTATATGTGCCTCAAGAATCCAATGCTATCTCCAAATGTATCACGATCATTATATCAATCTTCAATATTTCTTAAAGTTTTTCATTTTTACATTATCAAAGAAAATAATGAGATGTATTATTATAAAAAAAAAAGAAAAAATATATTATTGTACCTTTATCGTAAGAATGAAATTATTATTCTATCAATATCTTTCTTCATATTGCACATATATAATATTACTACGTAATCATGTCGCTTCGTGCATTTTCTAAAAATCTAATACGATTTTTAGAATACTTTTCTTCCGAAAACAAGAACATTAGTAGTACGTATTTCTAATGTTCGCTTAAGAGCTGCCTTTTTCTTAAGTATGTCTCGCACGTGCCCAGGATTCTTTCGATCGAACGACTTATTCGAACAAGGCTGTATTTAACGTCGTCTTGGAAGGAAAGGCGTTAACGAAAAATAGCTTTCCGATAGCGAAGCAAAGCTTTTCGTGGCTGACTTTTCTCTTTCTTTCTCTTTCTCTCTTTCTTTCTCTATCTGACTTTCTCTTCCTTTTTCTCTCCCTCTTTTTCTTTCTCTCCTTTTCTCTCTCTCTCTCTCTCTCTCTCTCTTTCTGAAAGGTAAAAGCGCGTAATGTAAAACTTCTAGAAAATACAAAAATCACACATAAAACTCTAACATTAGTTAAGAGAAAACATTCGTTTCAAAGCAATAGTTCAAACCATAGGAGAATAAATAACGATTTTTTAGCTATTTCAAATCACGTCATTTACAGGATCTTTAGTATATGTATTTTATTTTCTACGAGAGAACACAAAACGATCAGTAAAAATAGTGGCAAGTAAGTCGCTCGATATATGAAATGCTTGTACTTCATTTTACTAGGAGAAAAATACAAGGGGAAAAGGTTCGTAGGAGGCCCGTTATTCTTGAAATTCTTGCACAGAGTAGGTGCATTTGTAATATTATGTAAGCTGTCCGTACGAACGGCGTCGCATTTGTTAGCTGGAGTTTTACGAAAATCCATGATTTAACTGGAAACACGTTTCTCTGGGATATCTGTTTACGAATAAGTCTACCCGATACGTATAAAACTAAAACAGGCAAATAAAAAGATTTTATACGTAGAATGTCAAACAAGTTGATTCGTTTAGTCGGCGACTCCGATTTTTATGTATGAATATATATATATGTATATATATATATATATATATATATATACATACACACAAACATATACATAGCTATACACACATACGTAGGTACAACATACATATATAAATAAATAAAAGTGCGTTTATTCGATAGCCAAACGACGAGCGTTCCGAGATCGGAGAAGCAATATTTATTCGCCGACATGCCCGTTATCCGTGCATTCTTTTCCATTTTTATGATGTCACCACGGTACGCAAATATTATTTGGATACTTCTGTGAGAGAATATTTACGTACATGAGCACATATACCTACGCGCAAAGATAGAAACCAATATAAAAAAATAAAAAACAGAAAAACAAAAAGAAGGAAGAAAAAAGAAAGTACATAAATACGAATGTGTACGCGGATTCATGACACGGTAATAAAATACGAGTTGGTTCCATTTTAATTTCCCGCCATTCATAGAAATCTCAATTCAAGACGTACGTATAATATAGATAGATAGATAGATAGATAGATAGATAGATAGGAATATTACAAATATAGATAGACAAGATAAACAGTTTACTTTCATGACACTCTGATTCCTATGTTTTAACGACGAGCTTTGCACTTTTATCGCGACCCAAATTCATGTCGATTGACCTGTGAGTCGGCAGGTACGTCACGTAATATGCAAATAATACAAATAAAATGGCGCGGGTTAGTCAAAGTGGCTGACCGTAATTTTCCACAGTTTAGCATGCAGTCCGGAAATGGAAATAAAATGCGTCGACGATGATGAGAAGGGTGTGGGGTGGGTGGTGGTTACGATGTGAAGGTGTGACGAAGAGGAAGACCAAATGCGTTGTCGCATCGTGCCATTACCTTTGAAGGTATAAGCTATGAGGTGTGCGTGAAATAAAACAAAAGACAATGCGTTTCCTGAATCCATTTACGCTTAGCGTTTATTCACCTCCGACTGTTTGAACCTAATTTTATCATGGATTCTGATCCACCACGAAAATCACAGTTTCTTCAATCTGACAATATATGTGTGTAGTTGAAAGAGATAAGATGAAAAAGTAACTGAGTAAATAATGTAAAATGCACGAGCAGGTCGGATTAGTGATAAAGTAGAGGATTAAAAAAGAAAGAAAAAAGAAGAAACAAAGAAAAAGAACAAAAGAAAGCACGAGCTCGATATGAAAGAAAGATGAAGGAAAATTTTTGGAAACTTATTCGAACAATTCTCGAATGTTATGATTCTATTAATTCGATTATTACGATTGAAAGGAAAACAAAGATCTTCTAATTGAAAATCGAAAAACTAGAGTCTCGAAGGTCGAAACGTCAATTAAACTTTTTTCTTTGTTCTTCTCTTTCATTTCTTTTTTTTTTTCTTTCTCCACTCTGAGTGAAAATTTTCTCTTATTTGCTCGTAGAAAGGAGCCTCTTCGATTCATTACGATGCATCACGTGCCGCAACGTTTTTCCGTGGGCGACGCAAATCCCACGTACACTTTCGCGGAAAGTGGAGCGGAAGGAAAACATGGCGCGGGTATCGGCAGTGCAACATTTGCGTCTTCTTCTCGCAAGCGAAACTCGAGCGTGCTCTCATGGATTACGGTTTAAGTTACAACGACTCGTTGCTAGAGAGAGAGAGGGAGAGAGAGAGAGAGAGAGAGAGATTCTTCATCTCCTTCATATTTTCATCCCTTTTATTTTTTTCTGTTTTTTTTTTTATTTCTCATTTACATCTCCTTCATAAAATTCAATCTACGTATGTATATATATTTATACTTATATATATATGTGCGTATATACGTACGTAGTATGTACGTACTCGTTTAAACGTTACCCACTATTCTTAAACAGAATCAAGATGACATGATTCCGCATTATGTATTCTGTCCTATGTTACGTTTAACGAAGTGTTAAATATGCCCTCTTTCACTCTCTCTTTCTGTCTCTCTCTCTCTCTCTCTCTCTCTCTCTCTCTCTCTCTCTCTCTCTCTATCTCTATCTCTCTATCTTTCTCTCTTTCTCTAGATATTTCATTCTTGGTCTTCTCACGCGGGACGTTTCACCATCGAGTTTTGGATCGCGTTAACGACGCGACTGTAAAAGTACCAAAGTCGTAAACACGTAGCAGTGTTAACTCCGACGGCTCAGTAAGTTAACATTACTAACGACCGACATTTCACTTTATAAACATTTACACTCGCATAATGTACAACGTGATTCGAAGAAAGAGAAGAAGAAGAAGAAGATGAAGAAGAAAAAGAAGAAGATGAAGAAGAATAAAAATGGAGAAAAAAAAAGATAAAGACATTCGTTCGTTCGTCGTTTCATTCGAACAGGAAGAGTATACGGAGGATTTGATTTTCTCTACTTTTTTTCTTCCTCTCTCTTCAACCTTTTCCATATTTCGGTTTTACGTTCGCCCCATTTTTCTAACCTCTTTTTCCAGGTCCATGTTGTTTCAAGGCCTGGAATAGGGCCTTGAAGCAACGCCTGAAATATATTTGTTTGTCAGATTGCTTCGAATATGTTTCGACGGCTCGAAAAGCGACCGACAGGGAGTAAAGAAAAAGGATGGAAGAACCAGCTAAGGAAAACGTATGTCCTACAGGAAAGGTAATCCGTATATACGGAACAGAGGGACCTCAGCTAGGATGTATATATATTCAATTCAAATATATTGTGGCTCTTCGACGTTTCGGAATTATTTATCGTTCTGGTTCATAAAATATTCTACTCCTCGATCGAACGGTGAATAAATCCATCTCTGCTCGCCTAATTTTTTAATATATGAGGTAGGTTCGGACGTATCAATAGAAGTATATGTCTACGAAATTTTTTATTTGAATTTTATTTTTTCCTTCAACCAAAATTTCAATTTACCTATCCTAATATGCCTTTTATATTTTTCATTTACATACTTCATATTAATAAATAATTACTTTTATATGAAACAAGTTTTTCGATATTCTCTTTATCCTATCTTCCTTTGTTAATATTTCTTGATACTCGAGAATAATCTCGATAATGTAAAAATTATTGATACGATATATATCTTGATTCTTGTTATATTAAATGCAAGAAGTATCATTAGAAACTTTACGAAGTGAATAATTTTTAGCATAGTAATATAGAGATGAGTATACTTCTAATCTAATATATATATATATCTTATATATATCTTTCAATTTTATATATATATATATATATATATATATATACATAGAAGAGAAATAGAATATCATAGAACATAGTCTTCGATGATCATCTACGGCAGCCGATTGCCGATGTTAAACCGCATTCGTGGTACGCATGAAACGAATCCTCGCGAGAATCAATTTTTCGATTTGGAATGCGTATTGCCGTGAAGCTCGATGTTAATGCGTTATTCATCTCATCGACTGATTAATAATCCTATCTGGGTATTAAAATTCATTCTATTTGTAGAAAATGAAGAAAAAATGATCTATTATGTATTTAGTAAATAATTAGTATGAATTAACGTAAACATTATCAATTATCGATTAATGTTATTAATGTAAATTATCGATAATCAATTAATCGTTTTTTCGAAAGATATTGATTATCTAAATTCGATTATTCGATTCTAATAAGAGTTAGTTCTTTTATTCTTACTTCGTTTTTCGAGTTAATCGTGTAAGAGTAGACACTTTTTAAAATGATAAGCTTTCCGTTCATCTACTTCGATCCGTGTGTTATTAAAGTAGTTTCTTTATCGTCAAAGATAGTTCCCACTCCCTTTCTTCCTTTCTCCCTCTTAGAGAGAAATCAAGAGATACATATAGATATATATACATAGATAGATAGATAGGTAAAGAGATAGATGGATAGAGAGGAAATATCGGTAAGCTTTGAATCCTTCGCAAAAGCAAAGGGTCTCGTTAGTGGCTCGTATTACGGGAACACGCCCGGAAACAAGGGAACTTCTTTTCTGTTTCTTATAAGATGCCGACTTAGTAATGGTAGAAGTAAGAGAGAAAGATAAAAAAGAAAGAAAAAGAAAAAGAAAGAAAGAAAAAAAAGAGGAGGGAAGAAAAAGTAAAATAGAAAAAAAATGAAAAGAAAGAAGCCGAAGAAACCTAGGAGAGCCTTTTGACGATGTCCAGAAACACTTTGTCGGTTTCTAAAAGATAATTAATCGAGTGGTAATCGATTACTCGAAATCGCCGTTCAAATTCGATCCTTCTACTCTCTTTCTCGTCTTTTTAGTCATTTCGTCTATCGACGATACTTTATCCTTTCAATCCTCTGGAAACATTCGAACAAACTACCCGCAAGCGTTGGACCGTTTCGGTCAACTTTTCCCATCGTGATTCTATACTCATAGGTCAACATCGTTCGACGATTTTCCGAACGTTTCGTTTCCAAATGTAAAATGCGTAGACGATATTGTGCGAAATAAAACGTTGTGTACCCTCATATACGACGTAAATCACATAAACGATCGTATTCGACTTTTTATACACCATTAAAAACGTCAAATGTTGTATGGATATATACATAAAAGAGGTATCTCAGCTGATATTGACATCTTGATTTACGTCAACATTATTATTATCCATAGCGAATATGTTTCAGATAAAAGTCGAATTACTTTGATGATATCACATATTATAAATATATATATATATATATATATATATATATATATATATATATTACTTTACGAAGGATTGTTAATTTAATGAAATGTAGGAACTTACAGAAAGATCTTTTGTAATAATAATCCTAGAAACTAAAGATACATACATACGCATATTAATCCAACATAAAAGGAAAAGAGAGTTTGTAACGCGTTAACGTTGTCGCCAAAGGGATATAAAATATTCTCTGCTTTTATCGCGAAATATATGTATTTTCGTACGAAATTTTCAAATACATACATACACACACGCGCGCATCAATTTACGTACATGTAAATACGCCGTTTTAAATGTGGATGTCTATAGTAACTATATATATATATATATATATATATATATATATATATATATATATATATATATGTACACATACACACGTATAAGAAAAGTCTAATCTGAACTTCACACGGCTTTGAATACATCGAGTGAGAGAGAAGTATACGTGTATTCACTTTCCAAGAGTTTCGACCGATGCGAGAAGCTCGAGATATCTCTCGAAGGCCGTTTCTTCTTCTTCTTCTTCTTCCTCCCACTATGTTTCTCTCCCACATAATACGAGTATTATGGAATACAAATTGAATAAGTCAGTTGCAACGAATACGGAGATATCGTGGCTCGAAACTTACGCGTTTTTCTTTTACACACATATACATACACACTCTCTCTTTCTCTCTCTTTCTTTCACCCCATTTCCTCCTCTCCTTCCCTTTTTACAGTGATGTTTCCTCGGGGGGTACGAATAAGATTTACTTCTATTCTCGTGCGAGAATCCAACGCCGTTTCTTTACGATTCTCTTCGAGTAATTTATGTATATATATACCTGAGTTTTTAAAAAATTATTATACAACCTTTATTAACTAAACGCGTATTTCGTTTGTTCTGTTTTTTTTTTAGAACGTGTATACTGATTGTTATAAAGTAGAATGTTTTATAGAAAGAAAAAGTTTCGTTTATAGTTATTATCTCGAACATTATTTTATTTTTTTTACGACCACTGGCATTATAGACAAAATTATGCAATTCGAAGGCAGATATAGTAACATTTTAAAATTAGAAATAAGATATGATAATATCTAGATACTTTCGTAAATATATACGTACAATATCTCTTGAAGCTAAGAGATGATATGTCTTCTTAAATATGAAGTTTAAATATTTCTGTCTTCTTTTTTTCTTGAACTTACAAGAAACATGTGTTTCATATTTTCATTAAAAATCAAGTAGATCGAAGAAAGATTTAAAAGAATTGAATAAAAATCGAAACACGCGAGGAAAAAGTTCGAAGAGAGAGAGAGAGAGAGAGAGAGAGAGAGAGAGAGAGAGAGAGAGAGAAAGTGTCGTATTTGCATTCGAAATGCACCATTTACCCTCCAACTTCGTTGTTTCTCTTTAAAATCTCGTACGATCGGATCGAGTCATGATTTTTTAAAGTTCTCGAAGGTGGATCTCAAAGTTTTTCGAGGAAGAAAAGCATGGCTTCAATTTTTTCTCTAAATTTCTTGTCAAGAAAAAGAAGTAGAAGAAGAAGAAGAAGAAAAAGAGAAGAAGAAGAAGAAGAAGAAGAAGAAGAAGAAGAAGAAGAAGAAGAAGAAGTAGAAGAAAGAGGTGGAAAAAGGAGAGAACGAAGGAAAAAGAAGGAGAGGAGTATAAGGAGAAGAAAAAGAAGCTCTTCGAAGAAGATTTCGATCGAATCCGACGACGGAGAAGAGCTTTGACAATTTTTCTCGAAGAGACGAGCCTCGTCCTCATCTTTCTTTCCTCGAGGTGACATAATTTATTCCACGCCCTTCTACGGTTAGCATATTCCCGAATACAAACGCGATTTCGAACGATAAGAACGAAAAGGAAGACGTCAAAGTAGATGTTGAAGTAGAAGAAAGAGAAGAAGGAAAGAAGAAGAAGAAGAAGAGGAAGAGGAAGAGGAAGGAGGAAGAAGAAGGAGGAAGAATAAGAATAAGAATAAGAATAAGAATAAGAATAAGAATAAGAATAAGAATAAGAATAAGAATAAGAATAAGAATAAGAATAAGAATAAGAATAAGAATAAGAATAAGAATAAGAATAAGAATAAGAATAAGAATAAGAATAAGAATAAGAATAAGAATAAGAATAAGAGCACTAGAAGGCGTGTTCACGCCGAACGAATACTTGCTGCTAAGTCCTCGTCTTCGTCATCCTATCCAATATTCAAACCAGTTGCCAACCACTTCCGGATCTAATCCCAGGACCCGAATCCATTCCAAGTGGAAAGGGGGAGAGAGAGAGAGAGAAAGAGAGAGAGAGAGAGAGAGAGAGAGAGAGAGAGAGAGAGGAAGCTGACAAGGATACGCTCAGAAAATTTCACGGACAACGACGACCGTTCGCTCGCCGGCTTCGTAAGCTCGATTTATTGCTTTTTGGATAACTCGTTGACGTTTCCCCATGTGGCCTGAGATTAAATAGATCGATAGATAGGTAGATAGATAGATGGATGGATGGCTGGATAGATAGATACAAGATTTAATATAGTACGACAGTCTAAAATAATATTTCTAAAACTTTCCTATGACGGAGGACTAATTAAAAGTCTTGAAATTTTAACGGAACACATTGGTTATTTTATAAAATAGATAGATAATAATAATAAATGAATTAAACAAGTAAATAATAAATACAAAATGAAATATAATATGAATGAATGCAAAAGAAACGTTTTTCCTCAAATTTTAATTATTTTAAAATTTAACACATGATAATAGTAAAATAATATTAATTTTTATTATTTTAGAACACGGAATATTTATTGATTTTATGCGAAGAACATATTAGTGTATCGCGGAATATAGTTTGAAAAAATCACTGTTCTAAAATATCATCGTATAGAAGATGAGTTCGATATAGAAAAAGAAAAAAGAAAAAAGAGAATGAATTAATGTTAACCATCTGTTACAATTGTTAAGTACATAAGATCATGGTTTATCTTTTCTTTATGTATTCATTGATATCAATTCACTTACTTCTTCGCTTGTTGTACCGACTTAATCATAGATTAGTGTAGCATACAGGAAGGAAAGAGAAGAGGTGATCAATGTCAAGAGATCATATTTCTATCCAGTAGGCTAGTACTTGAAACCGATCGGAGAATAGTTAGATCAAAAGGTCCACTGTCTCTCTCTCTTTCTCTCTCTCTCTCTCTCTCTCTCTCTCTCTCTCTGTCAATCTCTTTCTCTTTCTCTTTCTCTTAAGATTAGAGTACTAGTAGGTATTTATCTGTAGATATTACCAACAAACTCGAGTGCCGGTGTATCGAGAGAGACTTCCTTGTTTCGTTTGGAAATCCGATCGTTCTCATCCACTAGCTTTTCCCTACGAACTATGTACGATGATTCCTCACAATGTAATCTTCGAAAAACTAGGATGAGACGACACGTCGACAGCTCGGTTTAGAATGAAATTACGAATATACACGGTATTGGATAAAGAAAAAAGGAAAAAAAGGAGAAAAGATAGAAAAAGAGTGTGTGTGTGTGTGTGTGTGTGTGAGAGAGAAAGAGAAATCCAACAATGAGGATTCTATTCGGAAGTCCCTGGATATCGCTTTTCCGTTAGAATCGATGAAACCTCGGAAGTACTGTCCCAAAGAAGCCAATAATAAAACGAATCTGTGTAGAGATAGATGACGAATACACACACACATATACATACATATACAGAAAACATGGTATGTCCAATGAGAAGTCGTGTGAAAATCCGACGTAAGCTATGAACGGCTGTGCACATTCCTCCATCGAGTTTCTAATTAACGTATGCGAAACGTTCTCTTATAGTATGGGTTTGGAAATAAGCCATGAGCTGAAATATATGATGAAAGGGAGTTAAGGAATGTTAAAGTCCGATTAATATCCTAGTTCGGCCTATATACTATATGGACGAATGTGAAATCCAAACTCAGCAGGTGTTGCGAATGAAACGTTTCTCTTATTACTTACTTACTTACTTTATGTCTATTGGATATTTATGTTTGTGTGGGAAATATATCTAGGCATGTGTGTATACGTGTCTTCCTCTCGTCAGGAATGGCTATACTACTAGCTCGTGACTTTCAGCCTTGAAGTCACAGAGGGACCCTCATCAATCTCGCCTACGACTTCTGACATGTCACTGCACTTCGTCCCGCGTTTCAAACCGTGCCTTTAACGTCTTCTCTCTCTTTCTCTCTCTCTCTCTCTCTCTCTCTCTATATATATATATATATATATATATATATATATATATATATATCTTTCCTTCTCCTTATTACGCTATTCTCTTCCTACCCTTCATTCCTCTATAACATGCCTACCATTCTTTACCGACTTTCCGCATTACTTCTTCTTCTTCATCTTCTTCATCTTCTTCATCGTCTTTTTCTTCTTTTTCTTTTTTCGGTAGAAGAACACCCGTTGACCTTTCTTCTATCCAATGACCGCCAACGATATCAGCACTATCATTTTTTACCTAGCTTTTCTTTTTAATTTCTTTATGTCATTATTCCTTGTCATTTTCAATCACCGATATCCTTTGATCGCTTATATTCTTCGATATTGTATTCCAAGGATTTGCAGTAATAAGGAAATAATTTCTTATCGAAAGGGAAGTTCTCGGAAATGAAAGATATCTTATAAAACTTGACTTCTTCTGCTTCTTTTTCCAATTTTTTTTTCTTTTTCTTTCCTTTTTGCCTCCCTCCTCTTCCTTTCCTCATCAAACTCAACATCCCATCATCACCGTCTCAATCTCTTTTAACAGAATAATTTATTTTTCAGATTCCTCATTATATCGTTAATCCTTCAAGTCGAAGATGATCGAAGAATATTTTTTTTTTATATTTCTTTCTTCCTTTCTTTTTTCTCTTCTTTCTTTTTCTTCTTCTTTTTTATTTTTTTTACAACGATCCATCTAATAATCGCACAGAGGGTATTTCTGCCTGGAAGAAGAGAAGCGATCGACTATTTTCTTCCTCCTTTTTCTAGTCAGATGAGCTCCTGAAGCCGAGCAACATGCTGTCGACTATCATGTTACATACATCGTATGAGAAAGGATGGTTACCATCATTGAGAGTGAATGCGTTCGCATGGAAGGTCAGTCACTTCCGGTATAATGTAAGCTTCATAGATATTCCAGCTTCTTCCCTTTCTCCCTCTCTCTTTCTTTCTCTTTTTTTCTCTCTTTCTCTTTCAACGTGAATTGCTTAACTCTGTCTCTGTCTCTGTCTGTGTCTGTCTCTCTCTCTCTCTCTGACTCTCTGTCTTTCTCTCTTTCAATATGATCGAATGACTAGTGAAGTTGCAGGAAAATATGATGATGGTGGAAGTAGAGGGAACATTAATAGTAAACTAGCACGCTGTTGCCTATTAACTTCTCCACTCTTTTACCGAGGCAAAGGAGGAAGATGGCTACTACGTTCGATTTAATTCAGCTTTGATGGTGCTTTTATTGCCGACAATATTTTTCTCATCGATTTACGCCAATTTCCGTTAGACTCAAATAAATTTAATTATCGGAATATAAATCCCGATGAAATAGAAACATGATTCGATGTAATCGAATATGTAAATTAGCTGAGTATGTAAACGTATATAAAGTAAACATTTATATTTATTTCATCATTTCGAATAAATAGTCTAAACTTACCAGAAATATTACCCATCGACGATTGAAATTTTTGATATCTATAGAAAGGAAAAATATTTTTAATTAGCTGATATAAAAAACACAATATATGATATACATATCATATAATATAATAAAATAACTCAATAATTTAATTAACATTTTTTCTATCGGCCGATATAGTATAATATTTTCGGAACAGTTTAAAATCGCAATGTTTTCGAGATGCATAGTTTATATCAGAATATATCAGGGATGCATCAATTCGAGCCACGTAGAAAATCCCTATAGGTACCTGAAATTTCTCCCACGTGCTGTTCGACGTCGGTCTTCGTAGAGAAAACATTTTCTTTAAGAAATACGACATCGTGCCGGTCATATAACCACCTCTCTGTCTTTCTCTCTCTCTCTCTCTTTTTCTCTCTCTCTTTCACTCTCTCTTTCTCTCTCTCTTTATCTATCTTACTATCTTTCACATTTTCTTCGTATACAGAAAATTTCAAGACGAAACTCATGGTAATTTGCAAGAAAAAGAGCATCGAATTTTTCCGGGTAAGGTCGATGCACGTGCCTTCCTTAGCGAGTTTTTCGTAGAACGGTGCGTTTTACGATCGCGTTTACGTTTTTCGCGAGATCAAGGACAATATCCGGCGCGGGAAATTTCAAATCTTCGGGTGAATGGGCATTGGTATATAAAAGCATTAGTATATAACATATACATATATATCTATATATATCTATATACGAATCATTGCTTCAACGAGAGGCATAGAGGTATATAAGTAGTACACATTCCTTGAACTATTGGTAGATGAAAAGCGTATTGTACGAAGCCGTTAAATTCCATTGAATTAAAGTACAACTATTTTACTAATAGAAATTTTATTAATAGAAAGAAACAAGGCTTCTATGTGGGTTTTCACTTTTCTGAATGTTTTTTATTTTAAATAAATATCGATACTGTTTTTTTATACTATCTATTTTTATTTTTTTTCCGTATCGTTTTCGACTGTTATTGTTATAATGTATATATATGTATATATATATATATATATATATATATATATATATATATATTATTATTATTATTATTATTATTATTATTATTATTATTATTATTATTATTATTTATATCAAAAGAAGAAACATGAATTTTTAATCTTATCGCTTTATCGTATAGTTAACGATATAAATTTTCCAATAAAGAATATTATCGAGAAACACTGGCTATCGAATTTAAGGTATAATTAAAAATATATATTATGCAAGTAAATTAGACAATTTTATTCCTTTTTCATTTTAATAACATTGTTGCTTTTCTTTCTTTTTCTCTTTTTTTTTATTAACTTTTAAACGTTACTATGAAATATTACGAGTTGAATATATACAACAACCCACGTGTCTTGACTTTACGTGGGTTTACTACCTATCCTACGAGCGATCGACTTTCTCTTCCTTCTCTTTCTCCTCCTCCTCCTCCATCTTCTACTTTCTCAAGCAAAACTTTCCAACCCCTTCGGCAGAATCGTTTCCCTTCGTCCTTTTCCCCGTCGTTGTCGTCAAGTAGTATAACACGAACGCACGGCGTTGGCCCTTCGAGCCTTTACGTGCCTTCTCCAGGGATGTAAATTTATGCTAATCGCGTAAACCAAGGCAAGTAGGACAAGCCGCTCGCCGATAACGATTTAAATGAAAGTAATTTGTGGCTGACGAAAGTTTACTCTTGAGGTGCCACCTCTTGTAAACCCGTTAAGCACGTACGCGTTTGATCTTTGGCCGCGTCTTAATTCTTACCATCTCACTATTCAAACGTTCTACTACTTCATCTTATTTTTCTTCTTTATCATCATTTTCTTTTTCTTCATCTTTTTCTTCTTTTCCTACTTCTTATTCTTCTTTTTTCCTTACTTCTCTATTTTTGTAAAACGATAGACCTTCCGATCGATTTACTCGTAGCTATCGAAGTCAACGTTACGTCCTATCTATTTCGTCTACCCAAAGTAAATAACTTTAAATATCGAATTTCCGATGAAAGCTTGATGCCAACGCCATTTCAGAACGTTTTTACGATCTTCGACCGCGTCTTACATCGGGCGTCTCTTTTTCCGTTCATTTTGTGACATCCACGATACCATGTATATGTGTATATATGTGTGAAAGATTGAGATAGATAGATAGATAGATAGATAGAGAAAGAGAGAGAGAGAGAGAGACATATATGTACACGTCTATCTTAATCTCGCCGAAGCACTATGTGCCTCCAGGTAGACGAAATTATGTCGTACAAACATCAATCACGTAGCACCTTCAATTTCTGTGAGATAATTATCTGGGATTCCGGATTATCTTCGGTGCGCGTGGATCTAATCTAATTTCCCCTTCACTATTTTACTACGTCGACAGTTTCTGAACATATCATTGAAACAATCCACTGAAGTAGAAATAGATTTAGTTCTGATCATGATTTTTCTTTAAAATTCGATTTTTCTAGCTTATACAAAGAATAGAACGAAATGATCTATTAGAATTTTGTAGAGAAATGAACACAATTATTCAAGAAACATTTCATAAATTATTATTCTTATCATTGATTATAAATAAATTATTATTATTATTATTAAATCTCATAATGTATTATTATTATTATTGTATTGATATTATTATTATAGTTGAATATATATTCAACAATTTTTTCAAAGTATATATATATATATATATATATATATATATATCTGTAAATATCAGTAAATGAGATACTGAAAGTAAAAAAAAGAAATCAAAGTTTGACCGAAAACGAAATAAAAAAAATAATTCTGGCGAATATGGTTAAAATACATTTTACGAAAGTTGATATATTGTTGTCAGTGCAAAAAAATGAATGAAAAATTCTAAAACAAAATTCCTTTTTCAGTGCGTCATTGAATGTGAGGTAAGACTGAAAATAAATTCTTATTCAATTCTATTGTATAGTTTATTTCGTTATATTATTAATATAACGTATTTATTTATAAAATCTATTCGAATGATTAGCTTCGAGATATTTGTGTTCGGACATATGAATAAATAAATAAATAAATAAATAAATAAATAAATAAATATATATATATATATATATAAAATATATAAAAGAAAAGAAAAGAAAAGAAAAGTCTGTATGACACACAGGAATCATTTCGCGCAAATAACAGAAGGAAGATACGTGGGATACCTTTCTCAAAGTTGAGTTCGTAGCTTCGAATCGATATATCGATATCTTCTCGATCTTCTCGGTATCTCCATGTCGCTGTTGGATGTCGTCGTCGTCTCTCTCATAGTGCGAAGATATAGAAATAGAAAGGTAGAAAGAAAAGAGAGAGAAAGAGAAAGAGGAAGAGAGATAGAGATAGAGAAAACATTATGGCTCCACGGTAGACTGCAACGATAATGCGGCGACTATGGGTCGAAGTGCACCGGGTAAGGGTGAATTGCTTCCAATAATGTCAAACACACTGGCCTAACTCCTAGATACGGTATGTGTTACCTTTCGACACTATCCTCCTTGAGATCGAATAAGTTCTTTCTATGGCATTGCACGAACTATTTATATTTCCGACAACCTTTCTTAGACAGATATTCTATACGATTCTTTTACAAATTTCTTTCTTTCTATTCTTATTTTTATTTATTTTTTTCCATTAGATTAAAAAATGTCATTTTATTTTTTGTTTTAAAAGTAATCAAAAATAAGAACTCCTATGAAACCCACTCAAGATTAATATAGATTATCAATAAATGAATAATAAAAGAATGATATAAAAAAAATATTCAGTAAGAGATGAAAAAAATGGATTAATTTTTAAACGGAGTGAACCGTTTAATCTGATCGATTTGAAATAGGAATTGGTAGTATATCCATTGCGAATTATTAAATAAATTTTATTAAATAAAAAATTGTTAAAACGTTGTCGAACTATAATCATATTATACAATTCATTGCATGCACATCTATACACACACACACACACACACACACACACACACACAATATGTATGAATAAATATATTCAAAGGAAATATATATATATATATATATATATATATATATATATATATGTATATGAACGTTAGACGTTTTATTCCATGTATGTAAGTAGAAAAATAATGGTTGAGAACGTTAAAGTCAATCTGGCAAGTAAATCGTAAAGTACAGTTCGATAGAGAAGAAAGAACGATTTGATGGCGGAGTGAACTCGGTCGACGATCATGAGACCAAAGGTAAAATAAGGTTGATCCTTCATCGATGATCATGCTCGGTTGATCGTTACGAACGAGAAGCTTTCGAACGCGTACATCGTCCGTTAACGAACGAAATAGGTTGCCGTTGTTTTCATCGTATTGGGAACGAATGATCACGAATCCAAGCGAGCTATCGAAACCTAGATATCTATTGTCTCGAGAATCTCGAATACAGAGCACGATCGTTGCCATTACAAACGGACGACGAAGCTAGGAAAGTCTATGCCGCCAAGAGAATGCTACTAGTTTGCGAACTTTCCGTAATTGATTGAATCGAATCTCAAACTGTTACAACCGCCTTCTCTTCTTGTCATTTTACGTTGAGAAATCCACGTGAAGTAAGATCATCTTAGATTTCAACCCTAAGGACGAATATGCCTTCGGGAAACATAATACTTGAAAACAGTATTTACTTAACACAATTTCTAATGAACTTGTTTAATTATCATTCTATCATATAACTATTATTAAATTGGGAGATTATTAAGAAGAGAATTGTTAATTATCATTACGTTGAAAATTTATTATTTAAAAAAATTATATGTATATATAACATATATATATATATATATATATATATATATATATATATATATTTATTTATATGAAATTATTTAGAGGGAATAATTGAATTCTATGAAAATATTACTCAATAATGTTGTTAAGTCGGATCGAATGAGCTTAAGTCGAAATAAAATCAATTGAAACCATCTATTGTAGATGACCACAAAAGAGCAGAGAATAGAGGAGAGACAAAGAGAAAGAGAGAGAGAGAGAGAGAGAGAGAGAGAGAGAGAGAGAGAGAGAGAGAGAGAAAGGAAGCAGTATCGTTGAGTACCAGTAACCGAATTTCAAAGTGAGTTCTCCCTAGTGTGGAAGACGCAACGGGATACTCTACCGATGGAACTTCACAACGTTCCATCGTTCTACTTCTATCCAATAGGAGTTCCCAAGAGACTATACTGATAGTATTTGATGTTGATTAGAAAGGAATACTTACGATTACCAATTTTCTAATAATAAGTAGATTAACCGAAGATTTTTTAACAATTAATGACAAATTCTAACAACTAATGACTAATTTGGATTAGGCGTACTATTATTTCGAAAAAAATAATACAAATCCCATTTTCTATAGATGTTTGTGTAAATGCTAATATTTCTTAGATAGATGATAGTAAAGTTAATTGAAAATAACAATGCGACGATAATATCAAATATATTTTTACTATTTTTGACAATAACGAATATTTTATTCGATCTAATAATTACGATAAAACTAACATATTTTTTCTTTTCTTTTTTTTTTTTAAATTTCACAAAATGCAATTTTTTTTTGCGATTAATTCGATTCCAGTCGTAATTCTTCCTCATATCGAAGTATCTAACGTATAGCGAGAGCCAGGAAAATAATATCGAGTGCTGCAGTCATTCGAGACTCTTTATGATGCCCAAAGGCATGAAAAAAAGCACATTTCAAAAGAACGAAATACACGTTTTCTTTTCTACAGACATTTTCCGTGGAGTGTTCGTCTACGAAATGACATGTGAAAATTCGTATAATTTCTCGTCGATCATATTACGTTCTTTTCTCTCGAAATGCGGAAATAAATTACAAAAGAAAAAAGACAAAAAAAAAGAAAATAAAATAGATTCTTACGATACTTCACAATTGTTGAACGAAGTACAATAAAATTGATAATAGCACATAAAGTTCCATCTATGTAGTTGATAGAAAGATTTTTATTTTATATTTTTCTCTAATTCCTTTTATAAAAATCTATTCTTTTTGATTGAATTTAATAAAATGAGATTAATCATGAAAGTAATTTATAAATGATCGTAAATTTTTCATTTAGAAATATTTTTCGATTCCTTCTTTATCTTTAATTAAATTTCATTCAATTTTATTGATCATCATCATTTTAATGAATAATTTTCATTTCCTTTTTTTTGTTTTTTTTTTTTTAATGCATCTCCACGTTATATTATAATCTTGATGTGTATGTAACAATAAATTGAGTTTACACAAATTTTCGACACAAATTACTTTTATAATTACCGGTTCGCGTGATTAATCATCAAACTAATTAAGTTAATATATTTATATATGTTGAACTTTTGTTAACAACGAAGCCGGCGATTATCGAAATCGTAAAGGAGAGAAACAAAGGGGTGAGAGAGAGAGAGAGAGAGAGAGAGAGAGAGAGAGAGAGAGAGAGAGACGAACGTGTAGAAATTCGTGAGGGAATTTGTCGCGAGCTATTATTCTCCACGTACAATTTGCATTCTAATCAAAATCCTCGTTGTCTCTCGGCTCGCGAAACTAAAGCCGTGCTCGCCTAATAACTTTGCCGGTAAGAAATTTCCATACGCTCGTGGCCCATTTAACTGGCAATTATAAAACAAAACTCGACTCGCCGCGACGCCATGTCGCACGAATGAACGACGTGCGGAGAGAAAACGCGTGCGCCTCGGCCGTACACAGTTAATTGATTAGGATATGGCTGCTATGTTTTACATTTACGTCAACGAATTTCGTGACATCGTACTCATTATTCAGATGTATTATTATTTTTTTTATAATAAACAAACATAATTAATTTTGTTTAAATGTTTTTTTTCATTTTCTTTTCATTTTTATTTTTTTCTTTTAATTAATATATAGATATAATTTCATTGGAAACGTAAATATTTTTAAACAATGTATTCGGTTTCCTTTTTCTTTTTTTTTTTTAAATTTGTTTGTACAGAATATGTAAACAAAAAGAGATACGTCAAAACAAATCTTACTCGAGTTAATTCCACGAATGCTTTTTTGTTTTTCTTTTTTCTTTTTTTTTTCATTCAAGTCCGAGAGCAATTTCCTAGAACAGTATATGGAAATATTTAAAAAGGCAAATTTATTCTACTACGTCAGATAAAAATAACTCGTGAAAAAAGAATATTCCTTTCAGATTGTATCAAATATATATTTACATAGTAACAAAAGTATACTACCAATATGTTATTATTTGTTATTTTTAATTTATTATTATCGCACGATTAGATGTCCAATTAATATTCTGTAAAATCTAAATCAAATTTTTGTTCATTTAATCGGATTATTAACAATAATATCTATGAATTACTTAGTAAGCAGTTTTATATTAACATTTTATAAAATATTTAATATCCATTAAATAATATTGCGATAATGATACTTAGTGGGAAATGCTTAATAAGCATATAAAATTATGTTCTATAATTATCTAGTATCTATATAGTATAATTCTTTATTATTAATCTCCGGGATTATATTGTTCTCATAGTGTATTCAATAATAATAATGATGATAATTATTTTCTCCTACTAATTCTATCTTCAATGAATATTTGATAATCTATGAAACATTTCGAAATGGTATAGAAATAATAATCATCTTATGGTAGTCGAATTAGTTCTATCATCATATTTTTTATTTTATCTCACGTGAAAACGGAGGAGAAATGAAAAAAAGAAAAGAAAAGAAAAAAATAAAAGAAAAAAGAGAAAAGAAAAGAAAAGAAGAAAGAAGAGAAGAAAAGAGAAAAAAAATAAAATAGACGCGATACGCATTCAGCAACGTAGATCGTTGGACGGTTTATATCTGAGGTCATTTTGAGCGGATATTTTCCGACTTTTCCCTCCCAACTTTTTCTTCTTCCGCCTCCTTTCTCTTTCGCTGATCTCACGCGTGGCTCATAAAAGGGTAGTTTTACGTCGCTCGACAAAGCCGTGAAGATACGATGAAGTCGCTTGAGTGGCTGCTATGAGAGAGGAGAACGCCAACGATTATCGTTTCAGGTTCGGACCTACAGAAATTTCTTCCACCTACTTTATCTGAAATGGTTCGACCTTATAGCATAGGGTATGTATATATACACACAAACATATATATAAATAAATATGTATATGTATACGTATATGAATATATATATGTATATAGCGATTATGATCTTACATACTACAACTACCTTCGCATTGATATCTTTAAGGAGTTTTACTAATAAAACAGGATCTAAGGATTCGCGATCCTACTTTATTTGGATTAAGATAGAAAGTATTTCCAAAATAAATCATTTTATCAAGAGACTTTTTTTCTTTTTTCTTCGAATAACGATTCTTACTAGCCCATGATGATTACAAAGGAAATTATTAATAATAATTTTGAAATGCGTTTACATAAGTAGCTATTAATTTCATAGTACTTGCTCTTTGTATCACGATTATTACAGAATATATAATATATTAGATTGCGCAAGCAATATCATTGTTCAAATCTCACTACGTGGAGATTGATACATTTGGGGACCAAATTTTTAATAGAATGTTTATATAATTTTAATGATAAGTCAAATATATAATAATGAATAATACAATTGTTTATTAATTTTATCAATTTATTTTTGTCGATAAGAAAAGAAATAAAATGTTTGGGTGAGAAACGTGTAATAGAAATTTAGTAATCTATGTAAATATGTATGTATAATATTTATGTATATATATATATATATATATATGTAAAGAAAGTATACTTTCTTCAGGTAGATTTGCCACGCGTCTCATGGCCCGCCCTTCCTTTGTCTTTTGTTATCTACAAATTCTTTTGTTACCTACAAATCGAGCCGTTAAGATTTGGAAGAGAAACGGGCAGTAAGAAATAGAACGTGAACGAGAGAAGTAGCACGAGAGTGTAGTATAAAATTTAATCAGTGTGAATAATAAACGTAAATTGTCGTATCTTTGTTCACAGGTAAGACTAATTAGCAATTAAGCATTAATTAACAAATAAAGATTTATTACTTTGTTCACAGAGAAACATATTTTCGTTTATCACCTCACATAATTAATCCAAGATATTATATATATATATATATCTTATACGGAATTATATATATATATATATAATTCCGTATAATTTCTTGATTATCTATTCATTTGTAGATTTGTAATGTGTACAACTACATAATGAAAATAATAATATCGTAATTAATATAGAATTTAACTTTTCTTTTCAATACTTGATAAATTAATTTCATATTGTATCAAATAATCAGTTACAATTAAACGATCTATAAAAGTATGAATAAAAGTATTGATATCGAAATAAATGTTGAATAATTAATATCTGTATTTAACAAATTTATTATATAAACATATATTATGTTACACAATTCTCATTAAAACGTTCACATCAGTAGATATACATTATTAATAAATAAATAATATTATCGATCGTATAATAATGATATGATAAAAAAAAGATAAGTGAGTTGTAACATTACACGTTCATTTCTCTTTACATATTTCTTTGATCTGTTTTATATGAAAAGAAATATCTTATTCCACTAAAATTCATTCGTGCAATATGGAAATAGTTGGCTAGCCTAATAAATAAGAAAAAAAAATAAATAAGCGTTCTCTTTTTAATGAAGGCCTTGAAGATATTTCTTCCCCTACTAATTCGACAAGACCATTTAATTTATCAAACGTTCTGAATGACCCGTTTCCTTCTCTTGAAAATGGATACGAGACGAATACTTACACATTGCAGCCCTTTCGACATTAAGACTTTACCATCTCTTACCCTTGTTTTTGCATTAACGATTCAAAGCAATCCGTGAAATGATGACGACGACGACGACGACGAGAAATATCGCCTCAGGTTTGAAAACGTTGTTTTGGAAAACGAAAACTGTTGGGCAAAGTCAGCGAGGCAACATAATGAGAACAATTTTTTTTTACTCCTCCTTTCTTTAATTCTTTCTCCACGGCGAACGGCTAAATAATTTTTCGTTTGGACGACCATATACATAGTGTAAATAATACACCGTTGCTTGAGTAATTAAAAATTATTTCCTCGAAATTGTTCCTTTTCGATAGATCTTCGTTATTCAAAATGTAAAGATCTATTCAAAAATCTATTTCGATAAAATTATGACTTATACTTCGTCTAAATTATAACGTTTGGTAAACGTTTAAATACGTAAAAGTTGTCACGATCCACCCTGTATAGATGCAAGGAAACATTTTCTTTCCCTTTTCTCGGATTATACTATTTTTTTTTTTGTTTTTTTTCGCTCACGCAGCAGAGTTAAGCAAACCCTCTTGAGACGGATGGATAGACGAGCGGACAGACAGATATACAGACAGACAGGCAGACAGATAGACAGACATATAGACAGACAGACAGAAAAAGAGAAAGAGAAAGAAGCTGAAAGTTTGATTGCAAAGTCCGAATAGAAATTGGAGCAAAAGAAAATCGCGTGCAAGACTTCTTACATTGAAACGAAAAGGAATAGAAAGTAATAGGGGGAGGGAGGTAGAATCGCGATAAATAGATCGACCATGTGTTGGATATAAATACGTGTATACGTACTATTAACTGAATCGATTTCTTTTCTTAACTCTTTTTTTCTTTTCCTACGAGTTTTTATTATACAAATCCACTTAGCTTCGTCTGTTGAATCTTTACTTTTATTTTCATAAAGATTTGATACCGTTAAAGCATGAAGAAAATCGATACAGCCATTCTGTCTAAAATCCGGCTAAAGGAAATTGCATAAACTTCAACAATACTTCGGGCAAAAGTTAGGAGATCAGGAAATAGAATTATATTGTAATTTTAGGAAGAGTTTCTTTGGCGCGTACTATCTGTCTATCTCTTGATCAGTGACAATACTACTTACTATACGACGAAATGAGGAATAAATAAGAAAAGCTGAAGAATATCATCTAATGTAATACAAAGTACGTAAGTTAACGTTATCTATGAGGCTTTAAATCTTCACGGTCGACGTCTACGGATAAAAATAGAACAGGTCGAATACCGATCTCCCTTCTGGACCAGCTGGTGCAACCTGAATTCGGAAAGTAGCAAGAAAAAAGGAGAGGGCAAAAACGAGAGAGAGAAAGAGAGAGAGAGAGAGAGAGAAGAGAAAGAGAGATAAAGAGAGAGAAAGAAAGGCAGGGAGTGAGAGAGAGAGAGAAAGAGATATAAAGAAAGAGAAAGACAGGCAAGGAGTGAGAGAGAGTGAGAGAGAGAGAGAGAGAGAGAGAGAGAGAGAGGTAGGGAAAAAGAAAAAGAGAAAGAAAGAAAGAAAGAGATAGAAAAAGGAAGAAATCCATGCGTTTTCTCCGATTCCTCGTTTCTTCCATCGACTCGATTCACCCTCCGGCATTTGTCCAAAAGTTCGCGCTTAAAAGGCGACCAAATGACTGGCTCCCAGAGAAAATAAATAAATAAAGGTGGTATCCATACAGAACGTTGGTCTTTTCTTCGAACGCGCAGACAGAAAGGATAGTGAATTGTTTTTGTTTCTTTTTATTTTTTCTTTTTTCATTTTTCTCCCCGCCTTTGTTTTCTTTTTTTTTTTTAATCTTTTCTTCACAGAAAAAGTGTGAAAATTATTTTTGGATTTTAATTAATCCATCTTTTAGGTGCCACTTATTTCTCTAAAAAGAAAGTTAAATAAATGTAAATATATCTAGCGGTTAGATTCTTCGTAAAATGGTAATTTGACTAAGAGACGATACGGAAGTGGTTCTTTCCTCGTTGCTCTATTCTTAATTGAGTAGAGAGTGCCAAGAACAAGATCGACGTTCTCACCTTGTTCCTTCATCTCTCTCTCTCTCTCTCTTTTTCCTACTTCTGTCTTCATCTCTCAAACGTTAGCTGAACGTTTACTCCCTTCCTTTTGAGGACCCAGAGCCAATAGATCCGTCTCTGCAAATTTGTTTTTAAATGATACCAGACACTAATCGAAAATTTATAGACTCTTATAGTAAAACGTGTGTGTGTGTGTGTGTTTGTGTGTATGTATGTATGTATGTGTGTGTATGTGTGTGTGTGAGAGAGAGAAAAAGAGAGGGAGAGATCGTTTAATGTGTCTTTGATATTTTTCAAAAGAGTTAGTAAAGTTTTTCTTTCTTTTTTTAAGTCAGAAAAGGATAGAAAGATAGAAGAAAGAGATTGCGAAAGGTGCTTTCGAGAATTTCCTGAGAATTTTCACTTTTATTCGCGTAGTTACTCGCAAAGGCACGGTTTTTCTCTTGAAAAAAGATGCCCCGCTATCGCTCGTTATATAGACGGTGAGTGAAATGAGCTGCGAGTGGAAGAACACGATTTAAAACGATGAAAAGGGTCTTTTGGTGGTAAAGAAGCATCGGGTGACGAAAGAGAATGGCCGGAGAAAGGAAGGAAATAAACGGAAGAGCAAAGAAGCCGAAGAGAAAGGAATCTGAAAATGAAACGGTCTTATTTAACAGTGGATCGTTTATACATAGAATGAGTCGATAATTATCATCATTTTGAATATTTTTATTTATCGATTATAAAGAAAAATGTTTTTTTACAGTGAGAATAATTGTATTATCATTATATAAATATTATTTTATATTATTTCGATTTTTATAAGGAAATTAATAAATAATTTTCTTTTTTTTTCTTCAAATGCAAATTCTTCGAATTGATCATTCGATTGTATCCAAAAATTCTTTTTATTTCACTCTTTACCCCTTTCTATTTTCTTCTTTAAAATTTTTATTGAAAATAATAGATAATGTCGAAAAGAATAAAAAAAAAGAAATAATATTAAGATTCAACGAGAGCTTATTTATCAATCCAACAAGAGTGTTACGACCTAGGCAGAAATAAATCTTTAAAGATTTCACGAATGTTTTTTTAAAATAAATATTCAACGAACGTACAAACTTATAGTGTACGTCGACATAATATTCAACGAACGGAAACGTAGCAATGTTTTATTTATAAAGTCACGCGAGGAATTATTAGTGTTACGGAGGAAAAGGGATGGTAATATTCAGAGAAAACGCAAACGTACTGGTATCGATCCTTCATTCACAAAGAAAAAGAAAATGATGGAAAGGGTGCGTGATGTAGGCTATGCCTGAAATCACTTTGATCGATAAGATAATGAAACAGCTTCTTGCTAGAAAGATGTCTAAAGCGAATAATACAAAATCAAATTCGACGAAGAAAAATAAAAGATTTAAGAGAAGAAGAAAAAGAAGAATAGAACAAAGAAAAATAAGAAGAAATATTAAAAGAAAGTAATAAAAAGGTCGTTATTTATTAGATCAATATTTTTTGAACATTTTATCAATATTTTAAACAAATAATCAGTATTTATGATAAAATATAGATACAAAATAAAAATGACACAATCTTGAACGAACCCTGACTCTTGATTATTTATATCGAATAATATATTCATATTTATTTTACATTTATCATTTATTACCAAATATTTATCATTAATTAATAAAAATATTGATCAAAGAAATAAAAAGGTGATAAATGTTTATCTAATCACTTGGAAAAAATTCATAGAATTTCGATTAAAGGTTTAATTTAACCAATCGTAAAGTGTCGAAGGAAGTGGACTTGGTAAGCCTTGTGATAGATTTAGAAAACGGAAGAGGGAAGTACGGACTGTTCGTAAGTTTGCTCGAACATGATTCTCTCATGCCGGTAAATTAACTATTCCGCTTTATCGCGATCAAGTGTATTCTGGTTGCCTGTGGCGTAGCGACGATTTCATTGTGTAAAAGATCGTCGATACTATCAGAGAAGGTTTACGTTTGTATACCGAAGACTAGACACTTATGCGAGGGTTCAGGTATACGACGAAGTACACACCGGATAGTTGTAAAGTCTCTCGAGAGGTTTACGACCGTATGTCTCCAAAACTATTGATTGCGAAGTCTCGAAGTTTCCTTGGAGTATATGGTCCGTGCAAAGACGTTCGAATTTGGATAAGCAACATCGAAAGTAACATTGAGAGAAAGTTCGATTCGATATGAGAGAGAAAGAGAGAGAGAGAAGAAAATAATACTCGTATTCGATTGATCGAACTCACGAGAAAAGATTATCCTCGAACGTCGTTTTAAAGTTTTCGTCTCTACGACTCTTTTCAAACGGCAAGAACGTATACATAGCCGACTTTACCTGCGTGAATTTATGCACAGAAAAAGAAATAAAAAAAAAAAATTTATCTTTTCACTAGACACTTATACATATACAATGTGACATAGATATGGGAACAAAATAGTAATAAATAAAGCGACGAGCGAATAATAAAAATCCATGGGTATGCAACGGGAGGCAGGGATAGTATCATGTAAAGATTCGTAGTACGTCCAACTGGAATCGTGTGTGATTTATGCAAACGGATAATGTGGAATGGGATCGCGAAGGGGATTATTCTGCGGTTACGAGATTAGCATCAATGATTTCTACGTACGGATCTGTTCACATCTAAACAACGATGCTCTAGCGAATTTCCTTTAACACAAATACACACACGCACATATACAAATATGTACATACAATATATTTTCTATCTCGAAAGTTTTGAAAAATAAAGGAAATAAAAGAAAAAAAATCGAAGAAATTAAAAATTAAAAAAAAGAAAGGAAAGTAAGGGAGAGAGAGAGAGAGAGAGAGAGAGAGAGAGAGAGAGAGAGAGAGAGAAAGGGAGAGAGAGAGAGACAAAGAGAAAATTTTATAGAACATTAATTATAACATGTTTCTTTCTTATGAATTTCTTCCAGGAAGATTCTCGCATCCGTCGACATATAGAAACTTTGAGAAAGATCCTTACACTGTTCAGGAAAAATTTTTCGTAATTTAGAGTTGATCTTCCTGGGCGTTTGGTAATTTTCTTAAAAAAATGTAAGGTCGTCTCGAACCTTTCAAACGCTCCTCTCGGTATAATTTATTACGTGGAGACGAGTAAGGATCTAACCGGCTTTCTTCTCCTTCTACGAGAGAAAAGTGTCAAAGGGAGATAAAAAATGAGATTAATTCGTTCAAAATTCATCAACTATAAAGATATGGTTTTTGTTTCAATAAAAATTAAACGGGTCAGTTATTAACAGACGAAATTATATGACAAACATTAGATGATATCTTTTCGATTGGAGAGATATCTTCGAAGAAAAATAGACAATGTACTTTAAAGAGCATTAATTAATAACTCAGTGACTAAAACGAAATCGTTAATCATTACATTGTTTGTTAGATTTTTAAGAAAAAGAGAGAGAGAGAGAGAGAGAGAGAAAGAGGAAAAAAGAATAGTGAATCGAATAATATATACATCAATAAATTTTTATTCTTTTTTTACGCAATTATTCAAAGATTATATGGAACGATTTTTTGAAATAAATAAAAGCAGGAAAAATAAAAGACAGAGGGAGAGAGAGACAAAGAGAGATAGGTAAAAAGAGAAAACTTTTTCTTTCTCTCGCGTAAAAAACCAAGCGTTGTTCACAAGCTAATAAGAGAGAGAGAGAGAGAGAGAGAGAGAGAGAGAGAGAGAGAGAGAGAGAGAGAGAGAGAGAGAGAGAGAGAGAGAGAAGGAACTAGAGAAAGAGAGAGAGAAAGAGAGAGAGAGAGAGGTTTTGCGTAGTTAAAATTACATTCCATAGCGTAATCCACGTCCTTCTCTACTTTTACTGAAGCTCTTCGCAATTTTCGCGACTTTTATTTCTCTTTCTCGTTTCTTCGTATATAAGAGATGGAGGGAGATGGAGAGAGAGAGGGAGGGAGAGAGAAAGAAAAAGAAAGAGAAAGAGAGAGAGAGAGAGAGAGAGAGAGAGAAAGAAAAAGAAAGAGAAAGAGAGAGAGAGAGTGAGAGAAAGAAAAAGAAAGAAAAAGAAAGAGAGAGAGAGAGAAAAAGAGAGAAAAAGAGAGTTCCTTATCATCCTTGTATTTTAGATTGTACATTATCGAGTAACGCGAGCGCCAATAAATATTTCCGCTTTTGCCGGACGAGCTCGAACTGTATAGTATTGCACATGCGATTCATGTTAAGTAATCCAAAGCAGCTAGAAACCCTCTACAGTAGTCCCAACAAATAAAAAAGATGAAAGAGAAAGAAAAAAAAACAAAATAGAGAAATTAAAGAAATATCTCTTTTCTCTCTCTCTCTCTCTCCCTCTCTCTCTCTTTCTCTCTTTCTCTCTCACTCTCGTTCTCTCTATGGAAGTAGTTCCTCTGCTAGAAATTAATTTCTACGAACGTATTTTGATCCTTCTTCAAAATTATCTCGTAAAGTCTTTTGGTAAAACATCAACAACATCAACATCAACAACAACATCAACATCAACATCAACATCAACAACAACAACAACAACAACAACAACAACAACAACAACAACAACAACAACAACAACAACAACAACAACAACAACAACAACAACAACAACAACAACAACAACAACAACAACAACGACAACGACAACGACAACGACAACGACAACGACAACGACAACGACAACGACAACGACAACGACAACGACAACAACAACTATTGCAGAAGGAAAAATATTTCAAAAAATTACGATAAAAATGGTTAGGAGGTGACTTTCAAAAAAAAAAATTTAATTTGCAAAAAATATGTTTACTTTAATTACATAAAAAAGAAAAAAAAAAGAGAAGAGAACCTTCTAATAAACTTTTTCTCAGAGTAAAGAGAATGAAAAAAAGAAAAAAAAGAAAAATAAAAAAAAAGAAAAGAAAAAAAAAGAAAAGAAGGTATAGTTATCGATTCTCTCAATTATTGATTACTATGTAAAATTAACGAGAAAGGAAGTTTCAGAAGGACTTTGAGAAAAACCAGAGAAAGACTTTACGATGGTTAGAGTACATGCTCGGAAGCAAAAGTTCGTTCGTTCGTTCGTTAGTTCGTTCGTTCGCTTCTAATTGCGTTTAGGTGAAATCGGCGTCTAGAATTACGAAAGGCAATAAATCTTGGGTAGAGAACGTAGTGGTAGGTCTTCCCATGGTCAACTGGTAAGCCGATGTCCCATTTGCCACCACAGTTTCTAGCTAATGCCAGGAAGCATACCTGAACACCCACGTTGCCTATTGGAGGGTTGCGGGGACCGGAAGAGGTGGAGAAGGAGAGAGGGTGTCACAATGCAAACGACGCACATATGCCTCCTCGAACAATCCGTATGTACGCGATGTCACGCATGTATGTTGCCTGCCGACAAGGCTTTCATCATCTACCATCTTCATCTCTCTCTCTCTCTCTCTCTCTTTTACACTGTCTCCATCTTTGTCTATCTATTTATCTCTCTCTCTCTCTCTCTCTCTCTCTCTCTCTGTATATATATATATATCTACCTATCTATCTATCTATCTATCTTTATCAGTCTACTTATCTCTCTCTCTCTCTCTCTCTCTCTCTCTCTATATATATATATATATATATATATATATATATATATATATATATATATATATATATATATATATAATATGGCTTAGAACTGAGCGAACGTTAAGTCTATATAGATATGTCCTTGTCACGTTAATTACATGCTTATGAACAGTTATAACGTGTTAATTGATGTGAATTATTATTATTATTCCATTAACTGAGGTTCCTATAAGATCTACTGTAAGATAGAATCGATCTAAATTCACAGATATTCTAACTTCATTATGTTTGTTTCTTAAGAATAAGTATTGTGTTGTAGAATAGTTTTAAATGTAAATTAAAAGTATGATAGATAATTATAATTATTATCGATTCATTGAATTGTTCCAACAATATATACACATATATATATATATATGTATATATATGTCTTTTATTGAATAAAGAAATAATACTCGGTCGAATAATTGAAGAAAAATTAGAAACGATATTAAAAATAGATGACAAAGTTATTTTGTCTTTTTTGTAATTTCATTTCTTTCTTTATTTCCTTTTTTTCTTTTTTTGTCTTCTTTTTGTCCTTTTTAATCACTGAGACCATTTAAAAAAAGGGCGAGACTAGTGCGTTTCGGGAACCGCAAGTGCCTTTGAAAAGACCCCTTACTGGAAATGGAAACTTGAGACGCGTTAAGTCGAGACACTGTACAGCGGCGTTAGTTTGAGAGGAAATAAGGGAGAAGGAGGAAGACGGCAGTACCGGAAGATCGACACGGTCGTGGTGGAGGAAGCGAGGCAGAGCGGGATAAAAATGAAGAAGTACTGACGAAACTTTAAAAGGCAAAATCAAAGGTTTACAAGACCCTTGTCCTTAGTATTAAATCGTCAACTTTTATTTTCAGTTTAAAAGTAACATTTGATGATTTTTCGACGAATTCTTTCAGAATTTTTACATTAAATTTTCTTTTTCTCTTTCCCTCTCTCCCTTTTTGAAGCTTTAACGAATCGTCGTAATTATTAGTAAATTTTAATTACTCTTAAGATCTAAGCAGATATTATTATCTTCTAGTGATTATATATATATATATATATATATATATATATATATATATATATATATTTGTATAAATGTATATTTTTTTTCTTATTATCATTTCAGAGATATAAAAATTTGATTACGTTCATTGCGTATAATATTATCATTGTCTTTCTTCCTATTGTAAAAATATCGTGTTCTTCGTTAAATAATTTTCAATTCGCTTAACTTCATTACTAAGATAAATATTTCCTCGTTTCGGAACTTCGTTCTTTCTGTGATAGTAAAATATGAATGAAAAGAGAGATAGAGAGAGAAAGAGAAAGAGAAAGAGAGAAAGAGAGAAAGAGAGAGAGAGAGAAAGAGAGAGAAAGATAGATAGATATTATAATTGGATTCAGATGATCTCTTCAAGTAACTTAGAGATACATAATCGAGCAACCATTAGAAATAAATATATACCTATTTGAAATAATAGATATAAATAATAAATAAAAATTTTTATTTTTCGTATTCTTTTTTATCTGATAATCATAGCTCTAGCCAGAGTAATAGTAAGTAATTTTGAAAGATAGTATCTTTTGGCAAGACTATCAAATCGCGATGGGACTGATAATGCAAGCGCGATGTCGATCGACGTTTGTTCCCTTTTTAGGAAGAGACATTATTGGTAGATATTTCGAAAAAGAAAAAGAGAAAGAGAAAGAGAGGAGAAAGACAGAGAGAAAGGATATATTCTAC